>NC_068381.1:480838-504220 GCF_023724105.1 Carassius gibelio
AGTTTCTGAGGGGGGGGGGCGTGTCTGCACACACACACGTTCTAACACTAAATATCGGCACTTTTTGGTGCGTCATGATCCATTTTGGTGTGATTTACCATTTTGTTGTACTGATATTTCACATCAACTCACTAAAACAAGGCCCGACAAGGACCAGCCCAAAGCTCAGAGACGAAGGCACTGGCTGGTTAGGGGAATGAAACGTCCAAGGTCCAGACCTGAGGTCTGAACCTGGTTGTGCACGGTCCATCCGTCCACTGACCACTAAAGACCGATCCAAGCCAGACCGAGTCCATGAGTCAATGCAAAAAAATCCAAAATGGGGCTAAAATATTTGTGGTTATTTCCACTAGGTTGCACAACAAAATGGGTGTTAAGGTTAGGTGTTGTGTGGTGCAGTACATCTTTGAAAAAACTCGACATCTGTATGGATGGAGGAAATCGTTCTAAACCCCCAAGAGAGTAATCAGTAATTTAATTATACACAACTCAACATCGTTTTGGATGGAGGAATACGTTTCTGTGACTTCAAGAGATCTCAACATCGTCTGGATGGAGAAAACAATTTTTGGAACCTTCTAGAAAATTTCTGTGGCTCTCTACATCATACACCACACTGATGGAGGCCTTAAAGTGGACTGTTCAAGCCTTATCGCGACGTTTTCGGAATTTATTTTCCTTCTTCAGGCTAGCTCGAACACAAAATGAAAGGTTCCAGTCACTCAGTCTTATTTATACTGTTTCTGAGGGGGGCGTGTCTGCACACACACACGTTCTAACACTAAATATCGGCACTTTTTGGTGCGTCATGATCCATTTTGGTGTGATTTACCATTTTGTTGTACTGATATTTCACATCAACTCACTAAAACAAGCCCGACAAGGACCAGCCCCAAAGCTCAGAGACGAAGGCACTGGCTGGTTAGGGGAATGAAACGTCCAAGGTCCAGACCTGAGGTCTGAACCTGGTTGTGCACGGTCCATCCGTCCACTGACCACTAAAGACCGATCCAAGCCAGACCGAGTCCATGAGTCAATGCAAAAAAATCCAAAATGGGGCTAAAATATTTGTGGTTATTTCCACTAGGTTTGCACAACAAATGGGTGTTAAGGTTAGGTGTTGTGTGGGGCAGTACATCTTTGAAAAAACTCGACATCTGTATGGATGGAGGAAATCGTTCTAAACCCCCAAGAGAGTAATCAGTAATTTAATTATACACAACTCAACATCGTTTTGGATGGAGGAATACGTTTCTGTGACTTCAAGAGATCTCAACATCGTCTGGATGGAGAAAACAATTTTTGGAACCTTCTAGAAAATTTCTGTGGCTCTCTACATCATACACCACACTGATGGAGGCCTTAAAGTGGACTGTTCAAGCCTTATCGCGACGTTTCGGAATTTATTTTCCTTCTTCAGGCTAGCTCGAACACAAAATGAAAGGTTCCAGTCACTCAGTCTTATTTATACTGTTTCTGAGGGGGGCGTGTCTGCACACACACACGTTCTAACACTAAATATCGGCACTTTTTGGTGCGTCATGATCCATTTTGGTGTGATTTACCATTTTGTTGTACTGATATTTCACATCAACTCACTAAAACAAGGCCCGACAAGGACCAGCCCAAAGCTCAGAGACGAAGGCACTGGCTGGTTAGGGGAATGAAACGTCCAAGGTCCAGACCTGAGGTCTGAACCTGGTTGTGCACGGTCCATCCGTCCACTGACCACTAAAGACCGATCCAAGCCAGACCGAGTCCATGAGTCAATGCAAAAAAATCCAAAATGGGGCTAAAATATTTGTGGTTATTTCCACTAGGTTTGCACAACAAAATGGGTGTTAAGGTTAGGTGTTGTGTGGTGCAGTACATCTTTGAAAAAACTCGACATCTGTATGGATGGAGGAAATCGTTCTAAACCCCCAAGAGAGTAATCAGTAATTTAATTATACACAACTCAACATCGTTTTGGATGGAGGAATACGTTTCTGTGACTTCAAGAGATCTCAACATCGTCTGGATGGAGAAAACAATTTTTGGAACCTTCTAGAAAATTTCTGTGGCTCTCTACATCATACACCACACTGATGGAGGCCTTAAAGTGGACTGTTCAAGCCTTATCGCGACGTTTCGGAATTTATTTTCCTTCTTCAGGCTAGCTCGAACACAAAATGAAAGGTTCCAGTCACTCAGTCTTATTTATACTGTTTCTGAGGGGGGCGTGTCTGCACACACACACGTTCTAACACTAAATATCGGCACTTTTTGGTGCGTCATGATCCATTTTGGTGTGATTTACCATTTTGTTGTACTGATATTTCACATCAACTCACTAAAACAAGGCCCGACAAGGACCAGCCCAAAGCTCAGAGACGAAGGCACTGGCTGGTTAGGGGAATGAAACGTCCAAGGTCCAGACCTGAGGTCTGAACCTGGTTGTGCACGGTCCATCCGTCCACTGACCACTAAAGACCGATCCAAGCCAGACCGAGTCCATGAGTCAATGCAAAAAAATCCAAAATGGGGCTAAAATATTTGTGGTTATTTCCACTAGGTTTGCACAACAAAATGGGTGTTAAGGTTAGGTGTTGTGTGGTGCAGTACATCTTTGAAAAAACTCGACATCTGTATGGATGGAGGAAATCGTTCAAACCCCCAAGAGAGTAATCAGTAATTTAATTATACACAACTGCAACATCGTTTTGGATGGAGGAATACGTTTCTGTGACTTCAAGAGATCTCAACATCGTCTGGATGGAGAAAACAATTTTTGGAACCTTCTAGAAAATTTCTGTGGCTCTCTACATCATACACCACACTGATGGAGGCCTTAAAGTGGACTGTTCAAGCCTTATCGCGACGTTTCGGAATTTATTTTCCTTCTTCAGGCTAGCTCGAACACAAAATGAAAGGTTCCAGTCACTCAGTCTTATTTATACTGTTTCTGAGGGGGGCGTGTCTGCACACACACACGTTCTAACACTAAATATCGGCACTTTTTGGTGCGTCATGATCCATTTTGGTGTGATTTACCATTTTGTTGTACTGATATTTCACATCAACTCACTAAAACAAGGCCCGACAAGGACCAGCCCAAAGCTCAGAGACGAAGGCACTGGCTGGTTAGGGGAATGAAACGTCCAAGGTCCAGACCTGAGGTCTGAACCTGGTTGTGCACGGTCCATCCGTCCACTGACCACTAAAGACCGATCCAAGCCAGACCGAGTCCATGAGTCAATGCAAAAAAATCCAAAATGGGGCTAAAATATTTGTGGTTATTTCCACTAGGTTTGCACAACAAAATGGGTGTTAAGGTTAGGTGTTGTGTGGTGCAGTACATCTTTGAAAAAACTCGACATCTGTATGGATGGAGGAAATCGTTCTAAACCCCCAAGAGAGTAATCAGTAATTTAATTATACACAACTCAACATCGTTTTGGATGGAGGAATACGTTTCTGTGACTTCAAGAGATCTCAACATCGTCTGGATGGAGAAAACAATTTTTGGAACCTTCTAGAAAATTTCTGTGGCTCTCTACATCATACACCACACTGATGGAGGCCTTAAAGTGGACTGTTCAAGCCTTATCGCGACGTTTCGGAATTTATTTTCCTTCTTCAGGCTAGCTCGAACACAAAATGAAAGGTTCCAGTCACTCAGTCTTATTTATACTGTTTCTGAGGGGGGCGTGTCTGCACACACACACGTTCTAACACTAAATATCGGCACTTTTTGGTGCGTCATGATCCATTTTGGTGTGATTTACCATTTTGTTGTACTGATATTTCACATCAACTCACTAAAACAAGGCCCGACAAGGACCAGCCCAAAGCTCAGAGACGAAGGCACTGGCTGGTTAGGGGAATGAAACGTCCAAGGTCCAGACCTGAGGTCTGAACCTGGTTGTGCACGGTCCATCCGTCCACTGACCACTAAAGACCGATCCAAGCCAGACCGAGTCCATGAGTCAATGCAAAAAAATCCAAAATGGGGCTAAAATATTTGTGGTTATTTCCACTAGGTTTGCACAACAAAATGGGTGTTAAGGTTAGGTGTTGTGTGGTGCAGTACATCTTTGAAAAAACTCGACATCTGTATGGATGGAGGAAATCGTTCTAAACCCCCAAGAGAGTAATCAGTAATTTAATTATACACAACTCAACATCGTTTTGGATGGAGGAATACGTTTCTGTGACTTCAAGAGATCTCAACATCGTCTGGATGGAGAAAACAATTTTTGGAACCTTCTAGAAAATTTCTGTGGCTCTCTACATCATACACCACACTGATGGAGGCCTTAAAGTGGACTGTTCAAGCCTTATCGCGACGTTTCGGAATTTATTTTCCTTCTTCAGGCTAGCTCGAACACAAAATGAAAGGTTCCAGTCACTCAGTCTTATTTATACTGTTTCTGAGGGGGGCGTGTCTGCACACACACACGTTCTAACACTAAATATCGGCACTTTTTGGTGCGTCATGATCCATTTTGGTGTGATTTACCATTTTGTTGTACTGATATTTCACATCAACTCACTAAAACAAGGCCCGACAAGGACCAGCCCAAAGCTCAGAGACGAAGGCACTGGCTGGTTAGGGGAATGAAACGTCCAAGGTCCAGACCTGAGGTCTGAACCTGGTTGTGCACGGTCCATCCGTCCACTGACCACTAAAGACCGATCCAAGCCAGACCGAGTCCATGAGTCAATGCAAAAAAATCCAAAATGGGGCTAAAATATTTGTGGTTATTTCCACTAGGTTTGCACAACAAAATGGGTGTTAAGGTTAGGTGTTGTGTGGTGCAGTACATCTTTGAAAAAACTCGACATCTGTATGGATGGAGGAAATCGTTCTAAACCCCCAAGAGAGTAATCAGTAATTTAATTATACACAACTCAACATCGTTTTGGATGGAGGAATACGTTTCTGTGACTTCAAGAGATCTCAACATCGTCTGGATGGAGAAAACAATTTTTGGAACCTTCTAGAAAATTTCTGTGGCTCTCTACATCATACACCACACTGATGGAGGCCTTAAAGTGGACTGTTCAAGCCTTATCGCGACGTTTCGGAATTTATTTTCCTTCTTCAGGCTAGCTCGAACACAAAATGAAAGGTTCCAGTCACTCAGTCTTATTTATACTGTTTCTGAGGGGGGCGTGTCTGCACACACACACGTTCTAACACTAAATATCGGCACTTTTTGGTGCGTCATGATCCATTTTGGTGTGATTTACCATTTTGTTGTACTGATATTTCACATCAACTCACTAAAACAAGGCCCGACAAGGACCAGCCCAAAGCTCAGAGACGAAGGCACTGGCTGGTTAGGGGAATGAAACGTCCAAGGTCCAGACCTGAGGTCTGAACCTGGTTGTGCACGGTCCATCCGTCCACTGACCACTAAAGACCGATCCAAGCCAGACCGAGTCCATGAGTCAATGCAAAAAAATCCAAAATGGGGCTAAAATATTTGTGGTTATTTCCACTAGGTTTGCACAACAAAATGGGTGTTAAGGTTAGGTGTTGTGTGGTGCAGTACATCTTTGAAAAAACTCGACATCTGTATGGATGGAGGAAATCGTTCTAAACCCCCAAGAGAGTAATCAGTAATTTAATTATACACAACTCAACATCGTTTTGGATGGAGGAATATGTTTCTGTGACTTCAAGAGATCTCAACATCGTCTGGATGGAGAAAACAATTTTTGGAACCTTCTAGAAAATTTCTGTGGCTCTCTACATCATACACCACACTGATGGAGGCCTTAAAGTGGACTGTTCAAGCCTTATCGCGACGTTTCGGAATTTATTTTCCTTCTTCAGGCTAGCTCGAACACAAAATGAAAGGTTCCAGTCACTCAGTCTTATTTATACTGTTTCTGAGGGGGGCGTGTCTGCACACACACACGTTCTAACACTAAATATCGGCACTTTTTGGTGCGTCATGATCCATTTTGGTGTGATTTACCATTTTGTTGTACTGATATTTCACATCAACTCACTAAAACAAGGCCCGACAAGGACCAGCCCAAAGCTCAGAGACGAAGGCACTGGCTGGTTAGGGGAATGAAACGTCCAAGGTCCAGACCTGAGGTCTGAACCTGGTTGTGCACGGTCCATCCGTCCACTGACCACTAAAGACCGATCCAAGCCAGACCGAGTCCATGAGTCAATGCAAAAAAATCCAAAATGGGGCTAAAATATTTGTGGTTATTTCCACTAGGTTTGCACAACAAAATGGGTGTTAAGGTTAGGTGTTGTGTGGTGCAGTACATCTTTGAAAAAACTCGACATCTGTATGGATGGAGGAAATCGTTCTAAACCCCCAAGAGAGTAATCAGTAATTTAATTATACACAACTCAACATCGTTTTGGATGGAGGAATACGTTTCTGTGACTTCAAGAGATCTCAACATCGTCTGGATGGAGAAAACAATTTTTGGAACCTTCTAGAAAATTTCTGTGGCTCTCTACATCATACACCACACTGATGGAGGCCTTAAAGTGGACTGTTCAAGCCTTATCGCGACGTTTCGGAATTTATTTTCCTTCTTCAGGCTAGCTCGAACACAAAATGAAAGGTTCCAGTCACTCAGTCTTATTTATACTGTTTCTGAGGGGGGCGTGTCTGCACACACACACGTTCTAACACTAAATATCGGCACTTTTTGGTGCGTCATGATCCATTTTGGTGTGATTTACCATTTTGTTGTACTGATATTTCACATCAACTCACTAAAACAAGGCCCGACAAGGACCAGCCCAAAGCTCAGAGACGAAGGCACTGGCTGGTTAGGGGAATGAAACGTCCAAGGTCCAGACCTGAGGTCTGAACCTGGTTGTGCACGGTCCATCCGTCCACTGACCACTAAAGACCGATCCAAGCCAGACCGAGTCCATGAGTCAATGCAAAAAAATCCAAAATGGGGCTAAAATATTTGTGGTTATTTCCACTAGGTTTGCACAACAAAATGGGTGTTAAGGTTAGGTGTTGTGTGGTGCAGTACATCTTTGAAAAAACTCGACATCTGTATGGATGGAGGAAATCGTTCTAAACCCCCAAGAGAGTAATCAGTAATTTAATTATACACAACTCAACATCGTTTTGGATGGAGGAATACGTTTCTGTGACTTCAAGAGATCTCAACATCGTCTGGATGGAGAAAACAATTTTTGGAACCTTCTAGAAAATTTCTGTGGCTCTCTACATCATACACCACACTGATGGAGGCCTTAAAGTGGACTGTTCAAGCCTTATCGCGACGTTTCGGAATTTATTTTCCTTCTTCAGGCTAGCTCGAACACAAAATGAAAGGTTCCAGTCACTCAGTCTTATTTATACTGTTTCTGAGGGGGGCGTGTCTGCACACACACACGTTCTAACACTAAATATCGGCACTTTTTGGTGCGTCATGATCCATTTTGGTGTGATTTACCATTTTGTTGTACTGATATTTCACATCAACTCACTAAAACAAGGCCCGACAAGGACCAGCCCAAAGCTCAGAGACGAAGGCACTGGCTGGTTAGGGGAATGAAACGTCCAAGGTCCAGACCTGAGGTCTGAACCTGGTTGTGCACGGTCCATCCGTCCACTGACCACTAAAGACCGATCCAAGCCAGACCGAGTCCATGAGTCAATGCAAAAAAATCCAAAATGGGGCTAAAATATTTGTGGTTATTTCCACTAGGTTTGCACAACAAAATGGGTGTTAAGGTTAGGTGTTGTGTGGTGCAGTACATCTTTGAAAAAACTCGACATCTGTATGGATGGAGGAAATCGTTCTAAACCCCCAAGAGAGTAATCAGTAATTTAATTATACACAACTCAACATCGTTTTGGATGGAGGAATACGTTTCTGTGACTTCAAGAGATCTCAACATCGTCTGGATGGAGAAAACAATTTTTGGAACCTTCTAGAAAATTTCTGTGGCTCTCTACATCATACACCACACTGATGGAGGCCTTAAAGTGGACTGTTCAAGCCTTATCGCGACGTTTCGGAATTTATTTTCCTTCTTCAGGCTAGCTCGAACACAAAATGAAAGGTTCCAGTCACTCAGTCTTATTTATACTGTTTCTGAGGGGGGCGTGTCTGCACACACACACGTTCTAACACTAAATATCGGCACTTTTTGGTGCGTCATGATCCATTTTGGTGTGATTTACCATTTTGTTGTACTGATATTTCACATCAACTCACTAAAACAAGGCCCGACAAGGACCAGCCCAAAGCTCAGAGACGAAGGCACTGGCTGGTTAGGGGAATGAAACGTCCAAGGTCCAGACCTGAGGTCTGAACCTGGTTGTGCACGGTCCATCCGTCCACTGACCACTAAAGACCGATCCAAGCCAGACCGAGTCCATGAGTCAATGCAAAAAAATCCAAAATGGGGCTAAAATATTTGTGGTTATTTCCACTAGGTTTGCACAACAAAATGGGTGTTAAGGTTAGGTGTTGTGTGGTGCAGTACATCTTTGAAAAAACTCGACATCTGTATGGATGGAGGAAATCGTTCTAAACCCCCAAGAGAGTAATCAGTAATTTAATTATACACAACTCAACATCGTTTTGGATGGAGGAATACGTTTCTGTGACTTCAAGAGATCTCAACATCGTCTGGATGGAGAAAACAATTTTTGGAACCTTCTAGAAAATTTCTGTGGCTCTCTACATCATACACCACACTGATGGAGGCCTTAAAGTGGACTGTTCAAGCCTTATCGCGACGTTTCGGAATTTATTTTCCTTCTTCAGGCTAGCTCGAACACAAAATGAAAGGTTCCAGTCACTCAGTCTTATTTATACTGTTTCTGAGGGGGGCGTGTCTGCACACACACACGTTCTAACACTAAATATCGGCACTTTTTGGTGCGTCATGATCCATTTTGGTGTGATTTACCATTTTGTTGTACTGATATTTCACATCAACTCACTAAAACAAGGCCCGACAAGGACCAGCCCAAAGCTCAGAGACGAAGGCACTGGCTGGTTAGGGGAATGAAACGTCCAAGGTCCAGACCTGAGGTCTGAACCTGGTTGTGCACGGTCCATCCGTCCACTGACCACTAAAGACCGATCCAAGCCAGACCGAGTCCATGAGTCAATGCAAAAAAATCCAAAATGGGGCTAAAATATTTGTGGTTATTTCCACTAGGTTTGCACAACAAAATGGGTGTTAAGGTTAGGTGTTGTGTGGTGCAGTACATCTTTGAAAAAACTCGACATCTGTATGGATGGAGGAAATCGTTCTAAACCCCCAAGAGAGTAATCAGTAATTTAATTATACACAACTCAACATCGTTTTGGATGGAGGAATACGTTTCTGTGACTTCAAGAGATCTCAACATCGTCTGGATGGAGAAAACAATTTTTGGAACCTTCTAGAAAATTTCTGTGGCTCTCTACATCATACACCACACTGATGGAGGCCTTAAAGTGGACTGTTCAAGCCTTATCGCGACGTTTCGGAATTTATTTTCCTTCTTCAGGCTAGCTCGAACACAAAATGAAAGGTTCCAGTCACTCAGTCTTATTTATACTGTTTCTGAGGGGGGCGTGTCTGCACACACACACGTTCTAACACTAAATATCGGCACTTTTTGGTGCGTCATGATCCATTTTGGTGTGATTTACCATTTTGTTGTACTGATATTTCACATCAACTCACTAAAACAAGGCCCGACAAGGACCAGCCCAAAGCTCAGAGACGAAGGCACTGGCTGGTTAGGGGAATGAAACGTCCAAGGTCCAGACCTGAGGTCTGAACCTGGTTGTGCACGGTCCATCCGTCCACTGACCACTAAAGACCGATCCAAGCCAGACCGAGTCCATGAGTCAATGCAAAAAAATCCAAAATGGGGCTAAAATATTTGTGGTTATTTCCACTAGGTTTGCACAACAAAATGGGTGTTAAGGTTAGGTGTTGTGTGGTGCAGTACATCTTTGAAAAAACTCGACATCTGTATGGATGGAGGAAATCGTTCTAAACCCCCAAGAGAGTAATCAGTAATTTAATTATACACAACTCAACATCGTTTTGGATGGAGGAATACGTTTCTGTGACTTCAAGAGATCTCAACATCGTCTGGATGGAGAAAACAATTTTTGGAACCTTCTAGAAAATTTCTGTGGCTCTCTACATCATACACCACACTGATGGAGGCCTTAAAGTGGACTGTTCAAGCCTTATCGCGACGTTTCGGAATTTATTTTCCTTCTTCAGGCTAGCTCGAACACAAAATGAAAGGTTCCAGTCACTCAGTCTTATTTATACTGTTTCTGAGGGGGGCGTGTCTGCACACACACACGTTCTAACACTAAATATCGGCACTTTTTGGTGCGTCATGATCCATTTTGGTGTGATTTACCATTTTGTTGTACTGATATTTCACATCAACTCACTAAAACAAGGCCCGACAAGGACCAGCCCAAAGCTCAGAGACGAAGGCACTGGCTGGTTAGGGGAATGAAACGTCCAAGGTCCAGACCTGAGGTCTGAACCTGGTTGTGCACGGTCCATCCGTCCACTGACCACTAAAGACCGATCCAAGCCAGACCGAGTCCATGAGTCAATGCAAAAAAATCCAAAATGGGGCTAAAATATTTGTGGTTATTTCCACTAGGTTTGCACAACAAAATGGGTGTTAAGGTTAGGTGTTGTGTGGTGCAGTACATCTTTGAAAAAACTCGACATCTGTATGGATGGAGGAAATCGTTCTAAACCCCCAAGAGAGTAATCAGTAATTTAATTATACACAACTCAACATCGTTTTGGATGGAGGAATACGTTTCTGTGACTTCAAGAGATCTCAACATCGTCTGGATGGAGAAAACAATTTTTGGAACCTTCTAGAAAATTTCTGTGGCTCTCTACATCATACACCACACTGATGGAGGCCTTAAAGTGGACTGTTCAAGCCTTATCGCGACGTTTTGGAATTTATTTTCCTTCTTCAGGCTAGCTCGAACACAAAATGAAAGGTTCCAGTCACTCAGTCTTATTTATACTGTTTCTGAGGGGGGCGTGTCTGCACACACACACGTTCTAACACTAAATATCGGCACTTTTTGGTGCGTCATGATCCATTTTGGTGTGATTTACCATTTTGTTGTACTGATATTTCACATCAACTCACTAAAACAAGGCCCGACAAGGACCAGCCCAAAGCTCAGAGACGAAGGCACTGGCTGGTTAGGGGAATGAAACGTCCAAGGTCCAGACCTGAGGTCTGAACCTGGTTGTGCACGGTCCATCCGTCCACTGACCACTAAAGACCGATCCAAGCCAGACCGAGTCCATGAGTCAATGCAAAAAAATCCAAAATGGGGCTAAAATATTTGTGGTTATTTCCACTAGGTTTGCACAACAAAATGGGTGTTAAGGTTAGGTGTTGTGTGGTGCAGTACATCTTTGAAAAAACTCGACATCTGTATGGATGGAGGAAATCGTTCTAAACCCCCAAGAGAGTAATCAGTAATTTAATTATACACAACTCAACATCGTTTTGGATGGAGGAATACGTTTCTGTGACTTCAAGAGATCTCAACATCGTCTGGATGGAGAAAACAATTTTTGGAACCTTCTAGAAAATTTCTGTGGCTCTCTACATCATACACCACACTGATGGAGGCCTTAAAGTGGACTGTTCAAGCCTTATCGCGACGTTTCGGAATTTATTTTCCTTCTTCAGGCTAGCTCGAACACAAAATGAAAGGTTCCAGTCACTCAGTCTTATTTATACTGTTTCTGAGGGGGGCGTGTCTGCACACACACACGTTCTAACACTAAATATCGGCACTTTTTGGTGCGTCATGATCCATTTTGGTGTGATTTACCATTTTGTTGTACTGATATTTCACATCAACTCACTAAAACAAGGCCCGACAAGGACCAGCCCAAAGCTCAGAGACGAAGGCACTGGCTGGTTAGGGGAATGAAACGTCCAAGGTCCAGACCTGAGGTCTGAACCTGGTTGTGCACGGTCCATCCGTCCACTGACCACTAAAGACCGATCCAAGCCAGACCGAGTCCATGAGTCAATGCAAAAAAATCCAAAATGGGGCTAAAATATTTGTGGTTATTTCCACTAGGTTTGCACAACAAAATGGGTGTTAAGGTTAGGTGTTGTGTGGTGCAGTACATCTTTGAAAAAACTCGACATCTGTATGGATGGAGGAAATCGTTCTAAACCCCCAAGAGAGTAATCAGTAATTTAATTATACACAACTCAACATCGTTTTGGATGGAGGAATACGTTTCTGTGACTTCAAGAGATCTCAACATCGTCTGGATGGAGAAAACAATTTTTGGAACCTTCTAGAAAATTTCTGTGGCTCTCTACATCATACACCACACTGATGGAGGCCTTAAAGTGGACTGTTCAAGCCTTATCGCGACGTTTCGGAATTTATTTTCCTTCTTCAGGCTAGCTCGAACACAAAATGAAAGGTTCCAGTCACTCAGTCTTATTTATACTGTTTCTGAGGGGGGCGTGTCTGCACACACACACGTTCTAACACTAAATATCGGCACTTTTTGGTGCGTCATGATCCATTTTGGTGTGATTTACCATTTTGTTGTACTGATATTTCACATCAACTCACTAAAACAAGGCCCGACAAGGACCAGCCCAAAGCTCAGAGACGAAGGCACTGGCTGGTTAGGGGAATGAAACGTCCAAGGTCCAGACCTGAGGTCTGAACCTGGTTGTGCACGGTCCATCCGTCCACTGACCACTAAAGACCGATCCAAGCCAGACCGAGTCCATGAGTCAATGCAAAAAAATCCAAAATGGGGCTAAAATATTTGTGGTTATTTCCACTAGGTTTGCACAACAAAATGGGTGTTAAGGTTAGGTGTTGTGTGGTGCAGTACATCTTTGAAAAAACTCGACATCTGTATGGATGGAGGAAATCGTTCTAAACCCCCAAGAGAGTAATCAGTAATTTAATTATACACAACTCAACATCGTTTTGGATGGAGGAATACGTTTCTGTGACTTCAAGAGATCTCAACATCGTCTGGATGGAGAAAACAATTTTTGGAACCTTCTAGAAAATTTCTGTGGCTCTCTACATCATACACCACACTGATGGAGGCCTTAAAGTGGACTGTTCAAGCCTTATCGCGACGTTTCGGAATTTATTTTCCTTCTTCAGGCTAGCTCGAACACAAAATGAAAGGTTCCAGTCACTCAGTCTTATTTATACTGTTTCTGAGGGGGGCGTGTCTGCACACACACACGTTCTAACACTAAATATCGGCACTTTTTGGTGCGTCATGATCCATTTTGGTGTGATTTACCATTTTGTTGTACTGATATTTCACATCAACTCACTAAAACAAGGCCCGACAAGGACCAGCCCAAAGCTCAGAGACGAAGGCACTGGCTGGTTAGGGGAATGAAACGTCCAAGGTCCAGACCTGAGGTCTGAACCTGGTTGTGCACGGTCCATCCGTCCACTGACCACTAAAGACCGATCCAAGCCAGACCGAGTCCATGAGTCAATGCAAAAAAATCCAAAATGGGGCTAAAATATTTGTGGTTATTTCCACTAGGTTTGCACAACAAAATGGGTGTTAAGGTTAGGTGTTGTGTGGTGCAGTACATCTTTGAAAAAACTCGACATCTGTATGGATGGAGGAAATCGTTCTAAACCCCCAAGAGAGTAATCAGTAATTTAATTATACACAACTCAACATCGTTTTGGATGGAGGAATACGTTTCTGTGACTTCAAGAGATCTCAACATCGTCTGGATGGAGAAAACAATTTTTGGAACCTTCTAGAAAATTTCTGTGGCTCTCTACATCATACACCACACTGATGGAGGCCTTAAAGTGGACTGTTCAAGCCTTATCGCGACGTTTCGGAATTTATTTTCCTTCTTCAGGCTAGCTCGAACACAAAATGAAAGGTTCCAGTCACTCAGTCTTATTTATACTGTTTCTGAGGGGGGCGTGTCTGCACACACACACGTTCTAACACTAAATATCGGCACTTTTTGGTGCGTCATGATCCATTTTGGTGTGATTTACCATTTTGTTGTACTGATATTTCACATCAACTCACTAAAACAAGGCCCGACAAGGACCAGCCCAAAGCTCAGAGACGAAGGCACTGGCTGGTTAGGGGAATGAAACGTCCAAGGTCCAGACCTGAGGTCTGAACCTGGTTGTGCACGGTCCATCCGTCCACTGACCACTAAAGACCGATCCAAGCCAGACCGAGTCCATGAGTCAATGCAAAAAAATCCAAAATGGGGCTAAAATATTTGTGGTTATTTCCACTAGGTTTGCACAACAAAATGGGTGTTAAGGTTAGGTGTTGTGTGGTGCAGTACATCTTTGAAAAAACTCGACATCTGTATGGATGGAGGAAATCGTTCTAAACCCCCAAGAGAGTAATCAGTAATTTAATTATACACAACTCAACATCGTTTTGGATGGAGGAATACGTTTCTGTGACTTCAAGAGATCTCAACATCGTCTGGATGGAGAAAACAATTTTTGGAACCTTCTAGAAAATTTCTGTGGCTCTCTACATCATACACCACACTGATGGAGGCCTTAAAGTGGACTGTTCAAGCCTTATCGCGACGTTTCGGAATTTATTTTCCTTCTTCAGGCTAGCTCGAACACAAAATGAAAGGTTCCAGTCACTCAGTCTTATTTATACTGTTTCTGAGGGGGGCGTGTCTGCACACACACACGTTCTAACACTAAATATCGGCACTTTTTGGTGCGTCATGATCCATTTTGGTGTGATTTACCATTTTGTTGTACTGATATTTCACATCAACTCACTAAAACAAGGCCCGACAAGGACCAGCCCAAAGCTCAGAGACGAAGGCACTGGCTGGTTAGGGGAATGAAACGTCCAAGGTCCAGACCTGAGGTCTGAACCTGGTTGTGCACGGTCCATCCGTCCACTGACCACTAAAGACCGATCCAAGCCAGACCGAGTCCATGAGTCAATGCAAAAAAATCCAAAATGGGGCTAAAATATTTGTGGTTATTTCCACTAGGTTTGCACAACAAAATGGGTGTTAAGGTTAGGTGTTGTGTGGTGCAGTACATCTTTGAAAAAACTCGACATCTGTATGGATGGAGGAAATCGTTCTAAACCCCCAAGAGAGTAATCAGTAATTTAATTATACACAACTCAACATCGTTTTGGATGGAGGAATACGTTTCTGTGACTTCAAGAGATCTCAACATCGTCTGGATGGAGAAAACAATTTTTGGAACCTTCTAGAAAATTTCTGTGGCTCTCTACATCATACACCACACTGATGGAGGCCTTAAAGTGGACTGTTCAAGCCTTATCGCGACGTTTCGGAATTTATTTTCCTTCTTCAGGCTAGCTCGAACACAAAATGAAAGGTTCCAGTCACTCAGTCTTATTTATACTGTTTCTGAGGGGGGCGTGTCTGCACACACACACGTTCTAACACTAAATATCGGCACTTTTTGGTGCGTCATGATCCATTTTGGTGTGATTTACCATTTTGTTGTACTGATATTTCACATCAACTCACTAAAACAAGGCCCGACAAGGACCAGCCCAAAGCTCAGAGACGAAGGCACTGGCTGGTTAGGGGAATGAAACGTCCAAGGTCCAGACCTGAGGTCTGAACCTGGTTGTGCACGGTCCATCCGTCCACTGACCACTAAAGACCGATCCAAGCCAGACCGAGTCCATGAGTCAATGCAAAAAAATCCAAAATGGGGCTAAAATATTTGTGGTTATTTCCACTAGGTTTGCACAACAAAATGGGTGTTAAGGTTAGGTGTTGTGTGGTGCAGTACATCTTTGAAAAAACTCGACATCTGTATGGATGGAGGAAATCGTTCTAAACCCCCAAGAGAGTAATCAGTAATTTAATTATACACAACTCAACATCGTTTTGGATGGAGGAATACGTTTCTGTGACTTCAAGAGATCTCAACATCGTCTGGATGGAGAAAACAATTTTTGGAACCTTCTAGAAAATTTCTGTGGCTCTCTACATCATACACCACACTGATGGAGGCCTTAAAGTGGACTGTTCAAGCCTTATCGCGACGTTTCGGAATTTATTTTCCTTCTTCAGGCTAGCTCGAACACAAAATGAAAGGTTCCAGTCACTCAGTCTTATTTATACTGTTTCTGAGGGGGGCGTGTCTGCACACACACACGTTCTAACACTAAATATCGGCACTTTTTGGTGCGTCATGATCCATTTTGGTGTGATTTACCATTTTGTTGTACTGATATTTCACATCAACTCACTAAAACAAGGCCCGACAAGGACCAGCCCAAAGCTCAGAGACGAAGGCACTGGCTGGTTAGGGGAATGAAACGTCCAAGGTCCAGACCTGAGGTCTGAACCTGGTTGTGCACGGTCCATCCGTCCACTGACCACTAAAGACCGATCCAAGCCAGACCGAGTCCATGAGTCAATGCAAAAAAATCCAAAATGGGGCTAAAATATTTGTGGTTATTTCCACTAGGTTTGCACAACAAAATGGGTGTTAAGGTTAGGTGTTGTGTGGTGCAGTACATCTTTGAAAAAACTCGACATCTGTATGGATGGAGGAAATCGTTCTAAACCCCCAAGAGAGTAATCAGTAATTTAATTATACACAACTCAACATCGTTTTGGATGGAGGAATACGTTTCTGTGACTTCAAGAGATCTCAACATCGTCTGGATGGAGAAAACAATTTTTGGAACCTTCTAGAAAATTTCTGTGGCTCTCTACATCATACACCACACTGATGGAGGCCTTAAAGTGGACTGTTCAAGCCTTATCGCGACGTTTCGGAATTTATTTTCCTTCTTCAGGCTAGCTCGAACACAAAATGAAAGGTTCCAGTCACTCAGTCTTATTTATACTGTTTCTGAGGGGGGCGTGTCTGCACACACACACGTTCTAACACTAAATATCGGCACTTTTTGGTGCGTCATGATCCATTTTGGTGTGATTTACCATTTTGTTGTACTGATATTTCACATCAACTCACTAAAACAAGGCCCGACAAGGACCAGCCCAAAGCTCAGAGACGAAGGCACTGGCTGGTTAGGGGAATGAAACGTCCAAGGTCCAGACCTGAGGTCTGAACCTGGTTGTGCACGGTCCATCCGTCCACTGACCACTAAAGACCGATCCAAGCCAGACCGAGTCCATGAGTCAATGCAAAAAAATCCAAAATGGGGCTAAAATATTTGTGGTTATTTCCACTAGGTTTGCACAACAAAATGGGTGTTAAGGTTAGGTGTTGTGTGGTGCAGTACATCTTTGAAAAAACTCGACATCTGTATGGATGGAGGAAATCGTTCTAAACCCCCAAGAGAGTAATCAGTAATTTAATTATACACAACTCAACATCGTTTTGGATGGAGGAATACGTTTCTGTGACTTCAAGAGATCTCAACATCGTCTGGATGGAGAAAACAATTTTTGGAACCTTCTAGAAAATTTCTGTGGCTCTCTACATCATACACCACACTGATGGAGGCCTTAAAGTGGACTGTTCAAGCCTTATCGCGACGTTTCGGAATTTATTTTCCTTCTTCAGGCTAGCTCGAACACAAAATGAAAGGTTCCAGTCACTCAGTCTTATTTATACTGTTTCTGAGGGGGGCGTGTCTGCACACACACACGTTCTAACACTAAATATCGGCACTTTTTGGTGCGTCATGATCCATTTTGGTGTGATTTACCATTTTGTTGTACTGATATTTCACATCAACTCACTAAAACAAGGCCCGACAAGGACCAGCCCAAAGCTCAGAGACGAAGGCACTGGCTGGTTAGGGGAATGAAACGTCCAAGGTCCAGACCTGAGGTCTGAACCTGGTTGTGCACGGTCCATCCGTCCACTGACCACTAAAGACCGATCCAAGCCAGACCGAGTCCATGAGTCAATGCAAAAAAATCCAAAATGGGGCTAAAATATTTGTGGTTATTTCCACTAGGTTTGCACAACAAAATGGGTGTTAAGGTTAGGTGTTGTGTGGTGCAGTACATCTTTGAAAAAACTCGACATCTGTATGGATGGAGGAAATCGTTCTAAACCCCCAAGAGAGTAATCAGTAATTTAATTATACACAACTCAACATCGTTTTGGATGGAGGAATACGTTTCTGTGACTTCAAGAGATCTCAACATCGTCTGGATGGAGAAAACAATTTTTGGAACCTTCTAGAAAATTTCTGTGGCTCTCTACATCATACACCACACTGATGGAGGCCTTAAAGTGGACTGTTCAAGCCTTATCGCGACGTTTCGGAATTTATTTTCCTTCTTCAGGCTAGCTCGAACACAAAATGAAAGGTTCCAGTCACTCAGTCTTATTTATACTGTTTCTGAGGGGGGCGTGTCTGCACACACACACGTTCTAACACTAAATATCGGCACTTTTTGGTGCGTCATGATCCATTTTGGTGTGATTTACCATTTTGTTGTACTGATATTTCACATCAACTCACTAAAACAAGGCCCGACAAGGACCAGCCCAAAGCTCAGAGACGAAGGCACTGGCTGGTTAGGGGAATGAAACGTCCAAGGTCCAGACCTGAGGTCTGAACCTGGTTGTGCACGGTCCATCCGTCCACTGACCACTAAAGACCGATCCAAGCCAGACCGAGTCCATGAGTCAATGCAAAAAAATCCAAAATGGGGCTAAAATATTTGTGGTTATTTCCACTAGGTTTGCACAACAAAATGGGTGTTAAGGTTAGGTGTTGTGTGGTGCAGTACATCTTTGAAAAAACTCGACATCTGTATGGATGGAGGAAATCGTTCTAAACCCCCAAGAGAGTAATCAGTAATTTAATTATACACAACTCAACATCGTTTTGGATGGAGGAATACGTTTCTGTGACTTCAAGAGATCTCAACATCGTCTGGATGGAGAAAACAATTTTTGGAACCTTCTAGAAAATTTCTGTGGCTCTCTACATCATACACCACACTGATGGAGGCCTTAAAGTGGACTGTTCAAGCCTTATCGCGACGTTTCGGAATTTATTTTCCTTCTTCAGGCTAGCTCGAACACAAAATGAAAGGTTCCAGTCACTCAGTCTTATTTATACTGTTTCTGAGGGGGGCGTGTCTGCACACACACACGTTCTAACACTAAATATCGGCACTTTTTGGTGCGTCATGATCCATTTTGGTGTGATTTACCATTTTGTTGTACTGATATTTCACATCAACTCACTAAAACAAGGCCCGACAAGGACCAGCCCAAAGCTCAGAGACGAAGGCACTGGCTGGTTAGGGGAATGAAACGTCCAAGGTCCAGACCTGAGGTCTGAACCTGGTTGTGCACGGTCCATCCGTCCACTGACCACTAAAGACCGATCCAAGCCAGACCGAGTCCATGAGTCAATGCAAAAAAATCCAAAATGGGGCTAAAATATTTGTGGTTATTTCCACTAGGTTTGCACAACAAAATGGGTGTTAAGGTTAGGTGTTGTGTGGTGCAGTACATCTTTGAAAAAACTCGACATCTGTATGGATGGAGGAAATCGTTCTAAACCCCCAAGAGAGTAATCAGTAATTTAATTATACACAACTCAACATCGTTTTGGATGGAGGAATACGTTTCTGTGACTTCAAGAGATCTCAACATCGTCTGGATGGAGAAAACAATTTTTGGAACCTTCTAGAAAATTTCTGTGGCTCTCTACATCATACACCACACTGATGGAGGCCTTAAAGTGGACTGTTCAAGCCTTATCGCGACGTTTCGGAATTTATTTTCCTTCTTCAGGCTAGCTCGAACACAAAATGAAAGGTTCCAGTCACTCAGTCTTATTTATACTGTTTCTGAGGGGGGCGTGTCTGCACACACACACGTTCTAACACTAAATATCGGCACTTTTTGGTGCGTCATGATCCATTTTGGTGTGATTTACCATTTTGTTGTACTGATATTTCACATCAACTCACTAAAACAAGGCCCGACAAGGACCAGCCCAAAGCTCAGAGACGAAGGCACTGGCTGGTTAGGGGAATGAAACGTCCAAGGTCCAGACCTGAGGTCTGAACCTGGTTGTGCACGGTCCATCCGTCCACTGACCACTAAAGACCGATCCAAGCCAGACCGAGTCCATGAGTCAATGCAAAAAAATCCAAAATGGGGCTAAAATATTTGTGGTTATTTCCACTAGGTTTGCACAACAAAATGGGTGTTAAGGTTAGGTGTTGTGTGGTGCAGTACATCTTTGAAAAAACTCGACATCTGTATGGATGGAGGAAATCGTTCTAAACCCCCAAGAGAGTAATCAGTAATTTAATTATACACAACTCAACATCGTTTTGGATGGAGGAATACGTTTCTGTGACTTCAAGAGATCTCAACATCGTCTGGATGGAGAAAACAATTTTTGGAACCTTCTAGAAAATTTCTGTGGCTCTCTACATCATACACCACACTGATGGAGGCCTTAAAGTGGACTGTTCAAGCCTTATCGCGACGTTTCGGAATTTATTTTCCTTCTTCAGGCTAGCTCGAACACAAAATGAAAGGTTCCAGTCACTCAGTCTTATTTATACTGTTTCTGAGGGGGGCGTGTCTGCACACACACACGTTCTAACACTAAATATCGGCACTTTTTGGTGCGTCATGATCCATTTTGGTGTGATTTACCATTTTGTTGTACTGATATTTCACATCAACTCACTAAAACAAGGCCCGACAAGGACCAGCCCAAAGCTCAGAGACGAAGGCACTGGCTGGTTAGGGGAATGAAACGTCCAAGGTCCAGACCTGAGGTCTGAACCTGGTTGTGCACGGTCCATCCGTCCACTGACCACTAAAGACCGATCCAAGCCAGACCGAGTCCATGAGTCAATGCAAAAAAATCCAAAATGGGGCTAAAATATTTGTGGTTATTTCCACTAGGTTTGCACAACAAAATGGGTGTTAAGGTTAGGTGTTGTGTGGTGCAGTACATCTTTGAAAAAACTCGACATCTGTATGGATGGAGGAAATCGTTCTAAACCCCCAAGAGAGTAATCAGTAATTTAATTATACACAACTCAACATCGTTTTGGATGGAGGAATACGTTTCTGTGACTTCAAGAGATCTCAACATCGTCTGGATGGAGAAAACAATTTTTGGAACCTTCTAGAAAATTTCTGTGGCTCTCTACATCATACACCACACTGATGGAGGCCTTAAAGTGGACTGTTCAAGCCTTATCGCGACGTTTCGGAATTTATTTTCCTTCTTCAGGCTAGCTCGAACACAAAATGAAAGGTTCCAGTCACTCAGTCTTATTTATACTGTTTCTGAGGGGGGCGTGTCTGCACACACACACGTTCTAACACTAAATATCGGCACTTTTTGGTGCGTCATGATCCATTTTGGTGTGATTTACCATTTTGTTGTACTGATATTTCACATCAACTCACTAAAACAAGGCCCGACAAGGACCAGCCCAAAGCTCAGAGACGAAGGCACTGGCTGGTTAGGGGAATGAAACGTCCAAGGTCCAGACCTAAGGTCTGAACCTGGTTGTGCACGGTCCATCCGTCCACTGACCACTAAAGACCGATCCAAGCCAGACCGAGTCCATGAGTCAATGCAAAAAAATCCAAAATGGGGCTAAAATATTTGTGGTTATTTCCACTAGGTTTGCACAACAAAATGGGTGTTAAGGTTAGGTGTTGTGTGGTGCAGTACATCTTTGAAAAAACTCGACATCTGTATGGATGGAGGAAATCGTTCTAAACCCCCAAGAGAGTAATCAGTAATTTAATTATACACAACTCAACATCGTTTTGGATGGAGGAATACGTTTCTGTGACTTCAAGAGATCTCAACATCGTCTGGATGGAGAAAACAATTTTTGGAACCTTCTAGAAAATTTCTGTGGCTCTCTACATCATACACCACACTGATGGAGGCCTTAAAGTGGACTGTTCAAGCCTTATCGCGACGTTTCGGAATTTATTTTCCTTCTTCAGGCTAGCTCGAACACAAAATGAAAGGTTCCAGTCACTCAGTCTTATTTATACTGTTTCTGAGGGGGGCGTGTCTGCACACACACACGTTCTAACACTAAATATCGGCACTTTTTGGTGCGTCATGATCCATTTTGGTGTGATTTACCATTTTGTTGTACTGATATTTCACATCAACTCACTAAAACAAGGCCCGACAAGGACCAGCCCAAAGCTCAGAGACGAAGGCACTGGCTGGTTAGGGGAATGAAACGTCCAAGGTCCAGACCTGAGGTCTGAACCTGGTTGTGCACGGTCCATCCGTCCACTGACCACTAAAGACCGATCCAAGCCAGACCGAGTCCATGAGTCAATGCAAAAAAATCCAAAATGGGGCTAAAATATTTGTGGTTATTTCCACTAGGTTTGCACAACAAAATGGGTGTTAAGGTTAGGTGTTGTGTGGTGCAGTACATCTTTGAAAAAACTCGACATCTGTATGGATGGAGGAAATCGTTCTAAACCCCCAAGAGAGTAATCAGTAATTTAATTATACACAACTCAACATCGTTTTGGATGGAGGAATACGTTTCTGTGACTTCAAGAGATCTCAACATCGTCTGGATGGAGAAAACAATTTTTGGAACCTTCTAGAAAATTTCTGTGGCTCTCTACATCATACACCACACTGATGGAGGCCTTAAAGTGGACTGTTCAAGCCTTATCGCGACGTTTCGGAATTTATTTTCCTTCTTCAGGCTAGCTCGAACACAAAATGAAAGGTTCCAGTCACTCAGTCTTATTTATACTGTTTCTGAGGGGGGCGTGTCTGCACACACACACGTTCTAACACTAAATATCGGCACTTTTTGGTGCGTCATGATCCATTTTGGTGTGATTTACCATTTTGTTGTACTGATATTTCACATCAACTCACTAAAACAAGGCCCGACAAGGACCAGCCCAAAGCTCAGAGACGAAGGCACTGGCTGGTTAGGGGAATGAAACGTCCAAGGTCCAGACCTGAGGTCTGAACCTGGTTGTGCACGGTCCATCCGTCCACTGACCACTAAAGACCGATCCAAGCCAGACCGAGTCCATGAGTCAATGCAAAAAAATCCAAAATGGGGCTAAAATATTTGTGGTTATTTCCACTAGGTTTGCACAACAAAATGGGTGTTAAGGTTAGGTGTTGTGTGGTGCAGTACATCTTTGAAAAAACTCGACATCTGTATGGATGGAGGAAATCGTTCTAAACCCCCAAGAGAGTAATCAGTAATTTAATTATACACAACTCAACATCGTTTTGGATGGAGGAATACGTTTCTGTGACTTCAAGAGATCTCAACATCGTCTGGATGGAGAAAACAATTTTTGGAACCTTCTAGAAAATTTCTGTGGCTCTCTACATCATACACCACACTGATGGAGGCC
>NC_068381.1:504720-639720 GCF_023724105.1 Carassius gibelio
CCCTCCCCAACTGAGTCCCTCAATCTTGTTATTTCACATTAAAACAATCCACCCAATGTGCAAACATGGTGGATGCCGGGTGACTGCAGTGACATCATTAGAAGAATGGCATATGCTAATTAGTCTAATTCTCTCTTATTCCAAGGTCACCGTAGCCGGATCAAGTACGTATCCAGACCAGATGGACAGCAGAGACCAGGACAACTACAGCCCCAGATACAGATCCCCTGTAAAGACCTTGTCTCAGATGAACACAAGGACATGACCGAAGGAAACAGATGATTCTTCTGCACAATCTGACTTTGCTGCAGCCTGGAATTGAACTACTGGGTTCGTCTGGTCAGAGGAGAACTGCCACACCAACTGAGCCTAGTTTCGCCCAAGGTTTTTCTCCATTATGTCACCGATGGAGTTTTGGTACCTTGCCACTGTTGCCTCTGGCTTGCTTAGTTGGGGTCACTTAATTTACAGTGATATCGTTGACTTGATTGTACAGATACTATTTAAACTAGACTGAGCTGGATGATGATATCACTGAATTAATGATGAACTGACTTTAACTGAAAATTGAGTGATTACTGTTGTCCTTTTATATTATGAAACACTATTTTCCTATTTAATATTGTAAAGCTGCTTAGACACTGTATGACAGGCTCATAATACATGGGAAATACAGCTGCAAATGGACTATAACTCCACATGGATCAATAATTGATGATTATCATCACCAATATAAAGTATAACAACCTACACCTACAGGTTAACACCTGATGGCACTTTTTCTGGGCTTTTGAATTACAACAAATGTGTTTTAGAAACACATGGTTATAACAGCCAGAGAAAAGACTAAGACAGAAATCAAGGGGTCAAGAGCCCAACTAATACAAACACTGATCTCTAACATGGTTACTTCAAATGAAACAAAAAATCAACATCTAAACCTTAGTTAATTTTCAATAAGATCTTCTGTAGACGTCTGACAGAAATAAAGTCAGTCTGGTTATTAATAAGTGGAGCTGATGATGCTGTTTGTGGGGTTGTTTAATCAGATCTTGAGAGATTTCATGTATTTTATTTCAGTTGATTTCATCTAAGTCTGTGTCTGAAGTCAGTTGTAGTAGTTCTTGTGTTTCTCTTTTCTTCAGTGATTCTGTTTGTTAGCAGCAGCTGTTAATCACTAATTCTCAATCAGCACTTAGTTAATCAATTAATTACTTAAATGCAAAGTTTTAAAACCTACATGGTTTAAATCAAGGCAATGTGTTTACTCAAATGGTTTGAGTAAAGTTTACTTATCGGGTTTTACAATGTAGACGAAATTATGAGAATAACCCAGCAATAATTACCCAGAAACACCAAAATGCAGACACCATTAATAGTAAAAAATTACTATCTTGGGTTTTCTCAGCTCAGCCTGCTGGGTTAAAAATGTGTAAACCAGCATTACTTTAACCCAGCATGTGTTCTGTCCAATATTTACCCAGTGCTGGGTTGCCAATTGGGTTATTTTTAACCCAGCCATTTTTAGAGTGTGGAGCGAGCCACTTAAACTAATATGTGAAACCAAACTATATATATAAACTATCTCTGCTGTCTCCCATTTTCCTGCATTCAAATCACCTAACACTATTTTGGATATTCTGGATATTGCACCAATGATGTCTTGACTCTTGTGTTTTTTATTTGTTTGTTTACTCCTAACAAACTTTTTAACTGCACTTGTAAGTGAATCTTTCGTTATTTTGTATGATAGTAACATGTTTGTTTATAAATTAAATATAAAGAAACACTTTATACATTAATTTTGTCCTCACATTTTTACAATAGCAAATCCCTCTCAGTCATATAATAATATAAGGCTCATTATGCAACTCATTATGTGGGCCTTTGTCTTTTAGGGTATGAATCACAGCATTATTCATGATTTTTCACTCCTACTTGAATATAGCTTTCTACACAAAAACTGTCTTAGAACATTTCAATCAATATATTGTTTTCTGTGAATGAGTAAGATGATGTTCACATCATTTTGAAGTAAAAACTCTAGATCCAGTTCTCAAGAGTCTTGTGAATAAATGTTTTGTATGTGTTTTATGGCCTTATTTCAGTTAAATTTTAGTTTTTCAAAAGCACGCATAAACATTGTTTTCTCAAAAACTCAATTATGTACATACATGCTGTATTGTAAGCATCTTTGTGCTGATTGCAGTGTTATTAGACTTTAGCCATTTATATGTTTATAAGCAAATGAAAAAAGCACAAATGTCAGGGTAGATTAGGTCAAAACTTCTCCAGGCCCCCAAAACACCCTTTGGACCCAAGATGGTTAAAAAAAACATACATTAAAGCTGTAATACAACCTGAATGATGACAACCATAACATACAATCATTAAACTAGTGATCTTCAAATTCTTTTAACAGTTTATTTTATTTATTTTATTTACCATGGGTCACATGACGTAAGGTCACAAGCCATTATTTGGGCCACATGATCACTGGACTGATCTGGGCCACACACCAACAATCAGCCCTCATATTGTTTGCCATGATCCACTCTTTGGCATCATTGCCACACATGGCCCAGGTCTGGCTGAAAGGGTACCATTGCAGACAGGAGGCCAGCTTGTGGCCACATTTGGGCCAGGATTGCTTGCTATGTGGGCACCCTACTAGCTTAAGGTATAACTTAAGAATGACAAAGCATTAAGAAGGTTTTGGGAAACACATGCTTGGGCTCTTCATAAGCAAGATATGTAACATAGTAGTGCTATATTTTTGGGACAACAACCTGAATATGTCTCAAGATATCGTAACCATGGTTAAGATGGAATAACTGACACCTCAGGCCTGTATTCATTTTGTATTTTTAATAAAATTATAATTTATTAATGCTTGTACATAATATTAGTATGTATCTTGGCTTAGGGTTCCCCTAATCCCCTCATAATTGTTTTGTAGAACAGATAATCTATTCCCGTTTATTATTGTGCTTTTGTGATAGCGTAAAAATAACAGATTGTTGCAAACTAGAAATGCATTCTTAGTCTACATGAGCACCTGCTGGTCTCATTTCTTTAACAAACGGTTTAATGTTCAAAAAGCATAAAGTTGCATATAAGGCATATCCACACCAATTTACAGAACAGAAAACTGAACGATTCTATGATGACCTGTATTTCTAAACCTTTGAACATCATGCTAACCCTGTAACTTAAAGACATTTATTTAAAGAAACTAGATGAGATAAAATATTATTAAATGTGTATTTTATTAATGATAGTTTCTCTTCAATTAACATTGCAGATACAGAATAAAAAAGTGAAATTTTTCAACAACAGGTGACAAACAGATCCTTAATCTTTAGATTAATATTGGTGAAAGTGCCAGAGACAAGTTCTGTGCTGTTTATTGTTATTGTTATTCTTATTTTGATCAGTAATATTAGAAATGTTCATGAAACAATTTGCCACTTTTTTCATGAATGTGACTAGATTGTCTTACTTTTATTACCGTTTCAATTGATATTTACACAATATAATATAAAATACAAGAAAAAATCCCTTTAAAAAAAAAGATTAAAACAATGTGTAAATAATCAGATTGGCGTCCTCTCAGATCAAAGTAACTCAGCACCAGCAGGTTATCCAAAACCAAGTTGACATTTACAAACTGGGAATCTGGGGTCTGTTTGGGAGGAAATGTTTCATGAGATGGCTAGCATTACCCTGTTGCTTTTCTTGCAACCCTTTGAGTTACAGATTTTTGCATATAATCTGTTTCTTATATAAAAAAGGACTCTTTTGGCACGGCTGATCAAATAAACACTGTGAACAGGATATGGGTGTGGAGATGACATTATGCTGTTCTGTATGGATTGGTACAACAATGGTTTTCACCCCTTATAAACCATTTCAACTACACTAGTTCCTAGTTCAATTTCCCCTGATATCCACCAGTGCATCTGAGAAGGCATCGCTAATTGCCAGCTTTGGTTTCACTTCATTTACATGCGAGTTGTAAGATATTGATGTAAAACCTTCATTAGACTGACAGTGAGACTAATAAAAAACATGGCGTTTAATGCTAAACTGAACGTCTTGGCTGTGTGCGATGTGGCAGCTTCATGAATAAATGCCTGGATGTGTGAGGGCTGAATAACTGACCCTCCTGTAAATACACCAGACATTCACTTGAGCCTCTGCTTATCTGTCGTTAAGCTATGAGAGTAGAGGTGTATGTAGGCTAACCAGAGTGACTGACACAGGACTCAGCCTTAGTATAAAATGAGGTAAAAGCTGCCTCAGGTCAGCTCCTTCCCCTCTATGATCACTACAGTAGAACGAGAAACACGGATGACCTGTAGTGCATTGGTGTCATGGCAGTACCTAAGAAACAGTGAGAAAATGCAACTGTGATGCAGTACCGCTCTTAACCTGTGGATGGTGTTTGTGGTGGAGCAGCAGGAGGCACTACAGTGGAGGATAATAGATTCCAATGTGCAGTTAAAATGTTAGAGACATGAGACTTTTACTGATGTAAAATGTCTTTAAAATATATATATATATATATATATATATATATATATATATATATATATATATATATATATACATACATACACACAATTATTTGAACTGGTGAGCCAAAATGTCCCTCCAGTGCTTCCAGTAATGACATGAATGAAATTACCTACTGTGTCTTTCCAAGAAAATCATTTTGTTATAAAATAGATTTTTTTTTCTTTTAAAATAATATATTTTTTCTTAAGTTCTCACTATCAAGCTGAACAGCAAAGCTGTTTTTTTCTTTCTTTTCTTACAGAAAGTCTCAACAGCTTAGAGAGAGAAACAGAGAGAAGCAGAGACACTAGAGCATCGTTACAACATCTAGTTTTTCCTCTTGAACATCATCTGCTCAGTTGTTTATTCAGCAAGAAGAAGAGCTTCCAGGCCTCAGGAGTATTTGCATAATGGTGTTTTTCTTCAAAGCAGATACATCTCATTGACTGACTACAAAAAATAAAATAAAATAAAATAGAACAGTACAACATCACAAATTCCATAATGACTTACAAAACAAGTATTGTACTTGAAAACAAGTCAAGAGAAAAACACAACAGGTCAGTCTTTACTTTGTCTCAGGTGTCTCTGCTCAGTCGTTTCATAAGGGGTAAAGGACAAATCAGACATTTGAAAAAGAAAACAGAAGATCAAAACTGAAAAAAATCTAATGCTACAAAGAAACTGCAAACATATGTACAAGACCCTGTATTCCTTGAGAGAGTATGAATGAGCTGTTTGTGAGAATGAACCTCCCCGTTGATCTGTCTTCATCACATCCCTTCAGTTTCGAACCCCTGTGAATCACGGTGCAAAGTCAACAGCAGCAGTTTTTAAGGGTCTTAATAAGTAGCATTCACAGAAATGTCCATTCCCCATGCTGTCACCAGATCACACTTGAAATGCTGGTCTCGCGGGGCAGCAGTGGCAGCATGGCGTTGTTGACGTGCTGCTCCTCCAGGGCTTGCTGCTGCTGGTGGCCCGGCTTCCCCTGTACTCGCTGGCCATTCAGCAGTGTCATGGGGATGTTGCAGTAGGTGTGTTGGCTGCCAAGTGAGGACAGCGGCGGGAGGGTGCCAGATGAGGGAATGTCGTACTCGTAGCTCCTGTAGTAGTGCTTCTGCCGCAGCTGTGTGTGGTACGTGTTGTGGAAGGTGGAGGGCAGCTCAGGATGCACTGTGGCCATGGCGGTGGAGGTGGCTGCAGCCATAGAAATGGCAGAGACGGTCTGCAGCTCTCCAAACGGGCCTTGCTCGCTGACATCCAGCACCTGCTCATGTGACAGCTTGGGTTCTGGCCGCTTAAACGGCATTTCATACTGCAGATGCTTCCAGAACTTGGAGTTGAGCTTGCTGCTCTCGGGACCCGGCCACTTGATGACCGTCAACAGTTTGATAGTGTGTTTGAGAGCCTCCACTTCCTGGTAGTTCATAATTCCCCGCAGTTCAGCACATTCAATGAGGATGACTTTGATCTCGCCGTTGACCAGCATGTTGTGCAGCCGCGTCTCCAGCTCAAAGATGCTCCAGCCGCGCCTCACCACGTAGTTGGGTGTCATGACAATGATGAGACGTTTACTCTGGTCGACGCAGCGAGCCACATCCTCGATGTAGGCTGAGAGACAGAGATAAACAGAGCGTCAACAGTTTCCACGTTTTCAAAGTAAAAACATCAGTTTTTATTCACCTGTTTTGCTTTAAAAAGGATTTTGAATACTATCTACTTCAAATTTGGACGCTTAATTGAATGTGTTACTTGCTGTTGTACTCTCTGTAGTTATTTGTGATTTGAAAATTACAAGCAAATTATGAGTGAAAACAGATTTAAAGTCACAGCATAGCACTGTGTGTGCAGTAAAAACATCTGTTGAAGAACCTTACTAAACGCTGGAAGACACTACATGATTTTTGTCCTGATTTTCCACTGATTTACAGTTTGAACAAGTTAACACTAGTCACCATAAGTCAGAGCCAGTCTGCAGGTTTGAGTCAACAGATTTCACAGAAAATTGTGTTGTGTCTCATAGTCTAGTTGGAGGATATCTAGCATTTGATTTTAGAACACATAATGTTTTAATTAGTCACATGTCTCCTAGCAACAAGATAAACATTGCTGTGTGACTCTAAAGTCTGTGAGTGTCTGACCATCAGTCGTTTAGTGGATGATGGCCAGTTTTTCCAAAGTCAGTATGTATATGGTGCCTGATGTTTTAAAATCTGTTCAGAATTCAAAAGTCGTGCAGTGTATTCCAGCCTTAAGATGTGAAATAAAAACAGCAGAATGAGTCAATGACAGAACAACATACTGACAACACAGAATGGGGGAACAGGACAGATATCAAACACAAATCCTGCTCTGAATAAGGAATTATCAGCTCTTCATTGAGCAGCTCAAGCCATGTTTGATGTTAATTACTTCACTGATGTGAGCATATATAAGTTTTATATATTGATCTAAAATACCACTGCTGAGAAAACGAATCACGTTTAACTGAACCCAAGGGCATCAGATAAGAGAGACATGTGAAATGTGGACTGGAATTAAAACTGGAACTGTTTTAGACGGCTACACCAGTACAGTATCAGATCTAGTCAATAAGGTCTTACTGTTTAATGCAGTAATCACACTATATGAGTTATGTTGTATCTTTCCCCTGCCTCTTTTTTTAAGCCTTTCTTTACAACAAATAGGAAAAGCATAATAACACTGTTCAAACCCCACCCGTCCAAAATCACTTGCTCTCTAACAGCAGAAACTCCCAAAACCTCTCTTAGACTCATCCAAGTCGATTTTTTCATATCATTTTCTACATTCAGAACATATGATGGTGTTCTGCTCAACCTGAATCCCGGTTTAACTCAGCGCCACATCCCAATTTTCACCAAAGGTGAAGTCTGCAAAAAGGTGTGAGTCAGATTTGTTGACAATTGGAAAAGGCCACGGAAGAATACCTCTAAGGAGTCTTGTGTCATCCTGGAAATGATCATTCCTGAAACCTAGACATAAATATTTCAACATTGAAAGTCTGAACAGCCAATTAAGCAGAAAGTCAATCAGAAACAAAACAGCAAGGACTTCCACAAGAGAAACTGGCATAACTGTGACTTTTTGCCTTAGGATTTTCAGTTACGATCACCAGTTTATCCAGTTTAATATGGGACTTGTGGCTGAAGGGCTAACAGAGCTAACAGTGTTAGCTGTTGCTCACATCAGTGAAGTAATTAACATCAAACATGGCTTGAGCTGCTCAATGAAGAGCTGATAATTCCAGAACACAAACACAAATAAATGTATTATTAGCCCTGATTTTGAGCACCTCATCCCATATTAAAATCTAACAGTCACCAGACAACAGACTTGAATGAATGTAAGCAAAACACACGCAAATCAAGAAATAAAAAATGTCAAGATGGATATACATGTTGTGTTGGACCAGCAAACGAAAAACATACAAGCGAATGAGAAAAATAAGAAAACATAAGCAAATTATGTACAAGAAACTTTACTCAAAGCACTATTATAAAAAATACTTTGAATTAAAAAAAAAGGAACAAGCCAAACAAAAAGCTTATCCAACAAAAGGTACTTGAAATAAAAAATTATGATGAAAATGTCCAAAGAACATTCAATAGGGTGAAGATGCAGCACTGCACACGAGAACACAACACAAACAAACACCTTACAATGAATGCAACTTACTTCCAGTTGGGATCAAGTCCCTGTCAGGAATGAAGAGTTTATACCCATAATGCTTTTCCATAACGTCTGGCAGAATCTCCAAAGCAAAACGTTCCTCCTCTGTGGTTTCCTGACTCCACTGGTCTGGATCCACTTTAGTGTAGGACACGTATGCATCGTAGTCTTTATTTTCTTAAAACACAAACAAAGACACAATAGAGAATCTCAATGAAACATTAGATTACACATTTTAGGTAATGCAAGCAGACAAATTTTAGATTACCGAACTAACTCATTTATCACAATGATTTAATAGGATCATCTTGTACCATATTGATATAAATACAAAGAGTAAGAAAATATAGCCCATTCTTTGTAATTAACAACATAAAGTGCATTAAACAGTACATTGTTACATTTGGTTTCCCAAACGAAGGTTTGTGAACTTAATGCAAAGCTATTAATTAATTAAATCATTAAAAAAAAAAAATGTAAGTAATTTTCAAATACAGTTTTTTACAGATGCCAGGACACGTTTCTCAATACTTAGGTCACTTTTGCAAAACTCTTTACACAGTTTTCCTAACCAACTTTCAGCTTGGCAAAGCAGTTCATTTCACATTCAAAATGCACTACAACTACCAAAACACTTTCTTCAGGTCTCAAATCAACTCATTCTTCCAGAACACTAGCAAAGGTTGACAGCCGACCAACACACTTTGTCAACCACAAAACAATGACCTAAACACACTAACAACATGTAGCATTATACAATGTTTTCTTGTGTAAAACAAGGACACATCTCTGTTTATAATTCACTGCAATGTATGTTACCGGAATGAATCAGACATGATGCAGAATTCATCAATATTTTATGTAGTTTATTTATTATTATTTTTAAATTCCAAAATAGAAGAATTTGTACACACACCATCCACTGGTAGTGATACAATAGTAATGCTAATCTACTAATTGTCCAATCGTTTTTATAGCATTTAATTTTAAGATTTAAAATATATTTCATTCAAATATTACTGTAGAAATTTAGCAAATTGCTGTCTTATCCATTTTTGTATTATGTTATTGTTTTGAACATAAGTTTAACAGTTTTGAAAACAGTATGTAAGCATGTGTAAATTGGCCTTTGTGTACATAGAGTTTTGTCAGTTTGTTGTGTCTGAGTGTGAAAAGAATTCATGAAATTTGAGAGATGTAGTCATTGAATGCATTTTGTGCCAAAGCAATGATAATTGATCCTCAGTTTAGCCCACATAGACTTCTGTTGTGCTCACTGTGTGAAGAGTTTTGCAAAAGTGACCTAAGTATTGAGAAACGTGTCCTAGCATCTGTAAAAAACTGTAACATCAATCAAAATAAAACAAACAAACAAACAAAATGAAATATTTTGTTTACCTCTATGTAATGTGGCTATTAACCAACATCAGTGAACATGCAAATGAGATAATTATTAAAGGGGGGGTGAAATGCTATTTCATGCATACTGAGTTTTTTACACTGTTAAAGAGTTGGATTCCCATGCTAAACATGGACAAAGTTTCAAAAATTAAGTTGTACGTTTGAAGGAGTATTTTTGTTCCAAAAAACCTCTTCCGGTTTGTCACAAGTTTCAGAAAGTTTTTTTCGAGTATGGCTCTGTGTGACGTTAGATGGAGCGGAATTTCCTTATATGGGTCCTGAGGCACTTCTGCCGGAAGAGTGCGCTCCCGTATAGCAGAGCACTGAGAGCACAACAGACTTCACTGATCAGAGCGAGAGCGTCGACAAATGTCACAAAAGAAGTGTGTTTTTGGTTTCCAGGGCAAGACAACCCTGCACAGATTACCAAAAGAGAAACAGCATTAAGGGACCAGTGGATGGAGTTTATTTTTACAGAGCATCAACGGAGTTGTGCAAGTGTTTTTGTTTGTTCCCTGCATTTCGGATTGCACATCGTTTATTTCTTAAGGATAATGCAGTCCCAACGGAAAAGGGTCACGATTGTGTGTTGGAACCACATGCGGTGAGTAAAACTGCTTCAAATATCTCTGTGTTGTTAACTTAGCTATCAGCCCGTAAGCACATCAAGTAAACAACATGCGATGTTGTCATCAAACTGCACTTTCCACATGTACAGCTTAAAAAAAAAAAAAAAAAAAAAAAAAGACGACATAAAGTGGAACTTAGTCATTTTCCAAAACCGCTAAGCAAATCTATACAGTTTCAGTACATACCACATAGCATACCGCCTTTGCTGATGCTGCTCTTGTTAAATTTCAGCCTCTGGATCTGTGTCACAGCTTCCACATGCTCTCAACTCAAAAGCCTACTGGCGCTCGTGATTCTTTAGCTCCGCCCACACGTCACGCCTCTAGGCACTATCTTTCTCTTATAAATATAATAAAAATAAAGACTTTTTGGAGTTATGAAGGATGCAGTACTACTCTATAGGTACTCAAGATTAACAGGATATTGAGTGAAAACGAGCATTTCACCCCCCCTTTAAAATATTCATTTTAAGAACTCAGGGTTTTTCAAGTAAATATTAGGTGAAAGATGATCAGATGGCAAAAAAGTTTGTGAATCCTTGCATTTCATTTAAATAAGAAATTACATGAATTTGAATGAATAAATGAATTGTGTATTGCTGTACACCCAAAGCACTTTGGGCAACTATTATGGTGAATATTAACAAAAATAAAAATCACGCCACAATGCTTAAAGTTTTGAACTGTGGCAGGACTTAAACACAGAAATCAATGTTTAGCCTATGAATCTCAACATGGGTAACAATGAAAAATGTAATTGTGCAATGCATGCTGGGAGATTTGTAGTGGCACCCAGCATGAATTGCACAATGAAACTTTATTTTGATCATCATCAAGTCAAGTCACCTTTATTTATATAGTGCTTTAAACAAAAAGGATTGTGTCAAAGCAACTGAACAACATTAATTAGGAAATAATGTCAACAATGCAACATGACAGTTAAAGGCAGTTCATCATCGAATTCAGTAATGTCATCATCTCTGTTCATTTTAAATAGTATCTGTGCACTCATTTGCTATCAAGTGCTATATCATTAAAAGAATGGCATCTACACTAATATTAGTCTGTTTCTCTCTTGTTCCGAGGTCACCGTAGCCACCAGATTCAGTCTGTATCCAGATCAGAGGGTCACTGCAGTCACCCGGATCCAGTACGTATCCAGACCAGATGGTGGATCAGCACCTAGAAAGGACCTCTACTGCCCTGAAAGACAGCGGAGACCAGGACAACTACAGCCCCAGATACAGATCCCCTGTAAAGACCTTGTCTCAGAGGAGCACCAGGACAAGACCACAGGAAACAGATGATTCTTCTGCACAATCTGACTTTGCTGCAGTCTGGAATTGAACTACTGGTTTCGTCTGGTCAGAGGAGAACTGACCCCCCAACTGAGCCTGGTTTCTCCCAAGGTTTTTTTCTCCATTCTGTCACCGATGGAGTTTCGGTTCCTTGCCGCTGTCACCTCTGGCTTGCTTAGTTGGGGTCACTTCATCTACAGCGATATCGTTGTATCGACTTAATTGCAAATGGTTGAACAGATACTATGTAAACTGAACTTAGATGATGACATGACTGAATTCAATGATGAACTGCCTTTAACTGTCATTTTGCATTATTGACATTATTTCCTAATTAATGTTGTTCAGCTGCTTTGACGCAATCCTTTTTGTTTAAAGCGCTATATAAATTAAGGTGACTTGACTTATTAAACATACATACATACATACATACATACATACATACATACACACATATATATATATATATATATATATATATATATATATATATATATATATATATATATATATATATATTTACTGAACCGAAAGCAGAAGTAATGAAGAATAGCCCCACTAGAGCAAGACTCACATCAGAAAACTGAGAAGATCAAAACATTGGAACATCAACTAAATTTGATCTAAGGGACATAAAAACAACCAGCAACACATCCTAGGGATGTTAATGTTGATGAAAATATATTTCTTAAGCTGACCAAGCATTGGGTCACTAAAGCATTTTAATGCCTTGTGCCTCTTCACGAATTACTGTATTGTGAAGGAGAAACTGATCAACCATACCAGCTCAAGAAAATAGTATTAATAATGAATACTACAGTGCTCTATCTAGATTGTTGGAACTTCTTTCTAATATTCCTTACCTCCATCCACATCCTCACTGCCAAAGTGATTTCTGTAGAAGAGCATGAGTTCAATTCTGTAACACTTATAAAGGGACACCAAAAATATCAACATCAGCAGAATGGCTCCCAAACCTCCAGCCAGCTCCACCGTATACATGAGTTCTGCTGAGAGACAGACAGACAGAGAGACAGTTATACAGTAATACACCTGCCATACATCAGCAAACGCTCGCGCTGTCAATAAACAATGTGATCAGGTTAGAGTGAAACGTCTATCTCTCAGATTAGGACTCCTGATATTGTTCTTTCCATCCTGTGTGTGTTAAACCTGTCAAACAAACACCAAAGTGAGCAAACCCTTTCTGTGCTCCATTGAGTCTGTGCCTACCAGTGCACAGATTGATCACACTAACAATTGGCTGGTACACAATGAATAAAAGTGCAAATACCCTAATAAAATATTATTCCAGTAAAAGTATTAAGTACTCCTTTTCAATTTAACTCCAGTGAAAGTACAAAAGCATAGTTTTTTTATTATTACTATTGTACATTTAATAATGCTATATATTTTATTTAACTGGGTATGGCGGCTTTTCATACACTTCTGAAACATTACTTTTCATGCTTTACATGTTACCCTTGGGAGATATGCATACTTACATACTTAAAAATGGTATATGTGAGGATTTCCAGTCAGGATTTAGACCGTATCATAGTACTGAGACTGTTCTCCTTAGAGTTACAAATGATCTGCTCTTATCATCTGATCGCGGGTGTATCTCTCTATTAGTTTTATCGGATCTTAGTGCTGCGTTTGACACAATTGACCACCACATTCTTTTGCATAGACTTGAACACTTTGTTGGCATCAGTGGAAGTGCATTAGCATGGTTTAAATCGTACTTATATGACCGCCATCAGTTCGTAGCAGTGAATGAAGATGTATCATATCGATCACAAGTGCAGTATGGAGTACCTCAAGGCTCAGTACTAGGGCCGCTACTCTTCACGCTTTATATGTTACCCTTGGGAGATATCATCAGGAAACATGGTGTTAGCTTTCACTGTTATGCTGATGATACTCAGCTCTATATTTCTTCGCGGCCCGGTGAAACACACCAATTTGAAAAACTAATGGAATGCATAGTCGATATAAAAAACTGGATGACGAGTAATTTCTTACTGCTAAATTCTGAAAAAACAGAGGTGTTAATCATAGGACCTAAAAACTCTGCTTGTAATAACCTAGAACACTGTCTAAGACTTGATGGTTGCTCTGTCAATTCTTCATCAGTTAGGAACCTAGGTGTGCTATTTGATTGCAATCTTTCCTTAGAAAGACACATTTGTAAAACTGCATGTTTCTATGTAAAAAATATATCTAAATATGTTTCAATGTGTTCAATGCAGAAACGTTAATTAATGAGTTCATGACCTCAATCCCTATCAAACATTGTATAGATTTTAAAATCTTGCTTATTACTTATTAAGCCCTGAATGATTTAGCACCTCAGTATTTGAATGAGCTAATTTATTTATTTCCAATTTTATTTTTTATTTATCTTGTCTGTAAATATTATTTATAGTAAAATTATTATTCATTGTGAACGAATGGAGCTGCATGAACCACTGCAAGCTGTAAAGTAAACAGGAAGAGTTTGTCCTAGCTCAAATGACTTTGCATGTAGGCTACACTTCTTCTTTTTGTTTATGTAACACAAGGTGTCACTGTGATCTCAAAGCTTACAACTCACCTACACTGGCTTGATATTCCTGAGGTAACACATGCCACATTACCCTACTAAATATAGAAATAAATACATAAATGTGTAAATAAAGAAATGTATAAATAAATAAAATAAAAAATAAATAAATATACATAAGGAAATAAAAGTATATATATAAGTTTGGCACTCCATACGGTATCGCATGTTGGAGCGAATGATGATTTTTCCTGTTCAAAATGAGGAACAACATTATTTAAAAAAAAAAAAATAGTGGAGGAAGTACAATATTATGTATTTCTTGTTTCTCTAAATAAAAACACTCCAATAAAGTAAAGATACTTGAAAAATGTACTTAAGTAAAGCAAGGAAGTGAAAATACTGTTAACTGTCCTCCACTGAAGTGCAGGTCATTACCACTAGACATAGAGGAACAAGGCATTCAGGGTCTGATTACTGTCCAAATGAGGCTTAACACCATCAATGCATTTGTGATGTTCTTATTCTGTGTCAGTACAGGAGCTGAGAATCTGAAAAAGCCACAGCACCATATGAAGATGAATCCTGTATAACTGGACAAAGTTCATGTGGAGGTGGACCTGACAGACTCATGACCTTGTGCTCTTGTGTTGTGTCAAGTCTATATCAGCAGCTCTGCTCATCGGCGGTAACATGCCAGAGAGCAGAGATGAGGGTTACCTTTGTGTGTATGTGTTCTATGTTCTGGAATGAAGGAATGAAGGATGAAAGCTGATGAATTCAATGTTTGTCAAAGGAAATGGCCTCATTGATGCATCTGCAGTCGAGTTGTGTCGTTTTTCAACTCCATGAATTCTCAGTGTGTCTGCTGGGGTAGGAACTGTCAAAGTGTTAATCGATTCTTACAGGTTTTTGGATCTGAAGGTAACTGGTAATTAAAAGCATAACCCTCAGATATGGGCTCAACAGGAAATTTATTCTGAGGCAAACGGATGTTTCTATTTCTATTATCTAACCCATTGAATTTAAAAGAAAAACAATTGTCAAGTGTCACGTGTTGCAGTAGAGTAGAATCAGCCCATATGGATGTGTATTTACTAACAGAGCACTGCAGGCATGAAATAAACAGAGAAGTGAAGAGTGATCTCTTTCATTTACAGAATGAAGAGGATCGGTCTCCCATCAAAGCACTTCTCAGATTCATATTTTAAAAGAGAAGCGATTTATTATGTAAAAATATTCTCAACTAAAGGAAACTAGGTCTCTAAGAAGGGAAAGAATCTTAATGTTGCATAAATATCCAGCTAAGCATGGAGTAAGATGTTAAGAAGCATCATTCACAATCAACATTTTTACTTTTCAAATGTACTTTTATTAACTTTTTTAAGTGCATCTTTATTACTTCAAATAATATGGTCAATAATATTGGAAAATTTTTCAGCAAAACTAAGAGCAGCTGGTAAATTACACACTATTTTCCTGTTTAACATTGTGAAGCTGCATTGACACAACCTGTACTGTATAAAGCGCTATAGAAATAAAGGAGTCACCTGGAGACAGGACATGATTAGAAAGTGCTGCTCAGTGCTCTTCAGTGTCTCTTACCCCTCTTGCTGAGCTGGATGTTGGCTTGTCGTCTGCCATGGCCGTTCTCCACATAACAGGAGTAGTTACCCAGGTCACTCTCCTCCACAGCATCTATGGTCAGCGAGATGGACACCTCCTGTTCTCCTAAGTGTGCCCGAATAGTTCTGTAATGGAGCAGAGAAGGGGAAAACTGTTCAGCAACAACCATCTACTCCTAAAGCTAGCATTCATCACTTGCTGAACACACTAATAAGCTACATTTCTCAAACAACAGTAAGGACAACAACAACAACAACAAAAAAATAAATACAAATGAAATGGCTGTGGATCCAAAAATAAAAATACACAAATAACTTGTGCTCTAAAAGAGATTCTCTGATTTGATCCGATAAACGCGATTTTAAAATCATGTACATTTGGGAAGTGTTTCCTCTATTTTTTCACAAGCAAACTTACGTTTTCCTTATGCAAACTTTTTTCTCAAACAAGGTTCTATTCCATTTACATAAAATTGTATATATAGGAATGCTTCAGATCTGATGGTAGTATTTATTTAATCTATGTACTTATTGCAATTTATGTACATTTTAGTTGCATTTGCAAAGCTTTTCAAAGCTTAACGTTTCATCACAATTTCACATCAAGTTAGGCACATCAACCATTACTACTTCAAAAACAGCCAGAAACCTTATGGAAGCCAGAAAGTTATGATTGATGATCAGCTGACTTTCTCAGACCACATTGCTAAAACTGTCCGGTCCTTCTGATTTGCTTTATTTAACATTAAGAAGATCAGGCCCTTTCTTTGGGAACAAGCTGCACAACTCCTTGTTCAAGCTCTTGTTCTGTCCAGGCTGGACTATTGCAAGGCTCTCCTGGTGGGTCTTCCAGCCAGTTCTATCAAACCTTTACAATTAAGCCCAAATGCAGCAGCAAGATTAATTTTTTATGAGCCGAAAAGAATACACGTCACACCTATGTTTATCAGTTGGCACTGGTACCAATAGCTGCTTGCAAAAAATTCAAGGCATTGATGTTTGCATACAAAACCACCACTGGTTTGGTGGATGGCATGACACTCCTCCGCTGGCTCCTTCAGATTCGGGCAGTCAGTTCTATCAAAGAGGAGTCCCCCATTCCCTCCCCAATCATGGCGGATGGCAGCAAGCTCCAGTCCCAGGCAAACGGCGGCGACTCCTTCACTCCCTCACGGACGGCAGCCATCTCTGAGCTTGCCCCCCCCCCCCCCCCCCCCTGGCAACCCACTCCAGCCCACCGCTTCGAGCATCCACGGCAGCAGACTGCTTCGCCATGCTCGATGACACCACAGATTCACCACAGCGGTGAGGGATCTTCAGCAGTGCGTCCCTCCTTCCTCCTGGGTTTCGGCACCAATGTAACAATGTAAAAACGTTCGTAGTCAGGAGACGGGATCTGGCGAACACTTAAATCAAACTTTAATAATTTAATAAACACAACACAGCGTGACAGCCCCTCATGGACGACTGCCGCGCACAAACAAAACCAAACACAAAATAAAATCCAGGCCTGGGGCCTGTTCTTCGTACGTCGCTTATTACATCCGAGATTAAATGACACATCCAAGATGATATCACCGTGCTAATCCTGATCCGGCTAATTGGGTTAGGGTTAGGGTGTTGTGTATGATTAGTATCGCTTGATTGAGTTATCTGAGATAATTTCGCGTTCATGTGTTGTCTTAAAAGGGGATATGTATCGATACTCGAAACCATGATCAGCAGTGCAGCGATTGGCAGGTGGCAATACGGCAATGTAATGATGTCATATAATTTAAAACGACACCTGACGAAAAACAAATTTCTGGACTTTTATAAGGAAACAGCCAAGCAAACAAAACTACATAAATGTTATAATAGATACATGAAACAGATAATACATACATGTTTTCATTTTATTATAATTTTTTTTCATGATTCACAATTATTTAGATTCGCAATTCATAATAGTTCTGCAGTCTTTACATTTTTATTTAAATGTAGAAATTATCTATTCATTTCATTTTATATTGGGACAGATTTGTTACGTGACAGCATTAAATGAAAGTTTCTTAAGGGTCAATATCATGTAATCTGCATCTCCTGCGCTCCATCAAGCCACTCTTATAATAGCAGTCATCACTCAAAATAATGCACGACTCTATTATCTGTATGGCATGTGTGTAAGACTCTAATATAATTATGAAGTAATTTTATGACAAATAAATATTTCAGTAAGTAAAACTGGCTGTGTCTATAGTAGGCTGTTATGGACTACACAACATTTTTATATTATTTTTAAATATATATTTTTAATGATTATTATTTTAAATTATTGTCCCTGGATCAGTACGATACTCTTGTAATAAAGTAGCGGTGGTAGCAGACATATGTTGAGTATCAGTTCTGGTTGAAAAGAAGCGATCTAATCCTGTTTACATGAAATAAGCTGCTCCCGAGCAGGTTTAAGCTTACGGACCTGTTGCTATGACAGCAGCTCCGGGATGAGCTTCGAAGAACCAAACGATACAAGATCACGCCAAATCGTCAACAATCAAATCCAGCTAACTGAGTTAGCGACGTAGGAAGAACAGGCCCCTGGTCCTCTCTCGTCCTTCACTGTCGTAACTCCTCCTTTGTATCCTTCTGGAGCTCCTCCGTGAGACTCGAGACCCATGAGTGGCGCAGGTGTCGCTCATTTTCTATTACTCCACCGGCCTCGACTCATTCGACCCATTTACTTTTACTTGAGTAGAGTTTTTGGGTACTCTACCCACCTCTGTTGATTGGCCATATCAAAAATCTTTCATTGATGAACGTTGTTAGAATGCAGAACAGCCTAAATAATGAATCAATATCTTAACAACACAGAGAGCAGTGCGTAATGAAGTGCTGCAGAGCTGTGTTCATTTTTTTTCACTGACAAAAACAAGATGTTGAAATGCCAAAATGCCAAAAACTATGATAAAAAAGCACTGTAAAGTTAGATTTAGTTTATATATTCACCAGACACTCGCTTACCCTTGATGCTGTTCTATAGAGTCGACAATCCTACAAAGATATTACTTCCACATTTTTACCATTTTAACAATATGCAACAACTTTTTATCTACATAAAAAATTAAATTAAAAATAGCCTTCGTGTATGATGTCAAATTGTCAGTTCTGAAGAGTGTCCACATAAACACACTCAGTTGCATCTACAGTAAGCGTAAAGAGTTTTCCCCATTTTTCTATGGTGTACTGAAAAACAATGATAAGTATATCATAAGGTTTAAAGGCTTTTATTGGCAAAAAAATATATAATGAGTCAATATTTACAGTGTTGACCTTTGTCTTTCAAAACCTCTGCAATTCTCTCTGGCTGGACATTTGCTTCTGGGCCTGAATGATGGCGATCCATTCTTGCCTTGCCTGTCATTCTTGATGACATTTGCTTCTGGGCCTGAATGGCATTGAATTCAGTGATGCCATCAAACAACTCAGTTCAGTTTAAACAGTATCTGTGCTATCAAGTCGACGTATTACTGGAAAATATGTGTCTCTAACTAAGCAAGCCAGAGGAACCAAAACTCCATCGGTGACAGAATGGAGAAAAAACCTTGGGAGAAACCAGGCTCAGTTGGGGGCCAGTTCTCCTCTGACCAGACGAAACCAGTAGTTCAATTCCAGGCTGCAGCAAAGTCAGATTGTGCAGAAGAATCATCTGTTTCCTGTGGTCTTGTCCCGGTGGTCCTCTGAGACAAGGTCTTTACAGGGGATCTGTATCTGGGCTCTAGTTGTCCTGGTCTCCGCTGTCTTTCAGGGCAGTAGAGGTCCTTTCTAGGTGCTGATCCACCATCTGGTCTGGATACGTACTGGATCCGGGTGACTGCAGTGACCCTCTGATCTGGACACAGACTGGATCTGGTGGCTACGGTGACATCGGAATAAGAGAGAAACAGACTAATATTAGTGTAGATGCCATTCTTCTAACGATGTTCTTATGCCACTCCCACTCCAGTGACAATGGCATTGATAAACGTGAGATCTCTGGCAAATTAGACATTCATCCTAATAGATTTTTTATTTGTTACTGAGACTTGGCTTAATGCTGGTGAAATGACTTTTCTTTCTAAACTTTCTCCTCTTGGCTACAGTTTTTCAGTTCCCCTAGGTCCGTTGGTCGTGGCAGGGGTCTTGCAGTTGTTTTTAAAGACAAGTTTAAGTGTAGACTTTCACCTTTTCACTGTTCTTCATCCTACTGCTACTCCTGCACTCACTCCTCCTGCCGACGTGTGAAGAGTTTTTAAACTTTTTTATTGGTAAAGTTGATGGAATAAGATCTCTAATTTCATCTGTTGACAATGATTTTATTGATTCTGTTGCCCCTCAGAACCAATTGACCAGTTTCATGTCTGTGTCTTTGCAGCAGCTTAAGGATATAACTGCTAATATGAAGTCCACCAGGTCTCCTGGTGATGTGCTTCCTTCTTTGTTTAAGCAGGTACTTGACTCAATTGGCCCAAGTATTCTGTCTATTATCAATATTAGTTTGTCATCTGGTGTTGCTCCAGTTAGTTTTAAGCACGCGGTTATACAGCCCCTTTGAATAAAAAAAAAAAAAAAAACAGCTTAGACCCATTTAACATGAGTAGTTTTCTTCCGATTTCAAAATTGCCTTTTATTTCAAAGATACTAGAAAAAATCGTGCATGCACAGCTTAATGACTTTTTAATTAGAAATAACATCTGCGATATATTCCAGTCAGGTTTTGGAGTTGGTCATAGTCCCGAATTGGCTCTTTTGAGGGTGTCTAATGATATCCTACAAGGTGTTGATTCTAGAAACCATGTCGTCTTGCTGTTGTTAGATCTTACAGCGGCATTTGATACAGTTAATCATGACATTCTCATTGATCATCTTAGGGATCAGGTTGGTATTCAGGGTGTAGCCCTGAAATGGTTCTCTTCCTATTTGAAGGATAGGACTCTTTCAGTCAGATTATTTTTCTTCCATTGCCCCCCTTGTGTTTGGGTTCCACAGGGCTCAATTCTGGGACCAATTTTATTTTCCCTTTATATGCTCCCTCTAGGTTCTATTTTTGAGAAATTCAGGATTCAGTATCATTTGTATGCATATGATTCTCAAATTTATGTACCACTGAAACATGGGCATAAAAGTGCCATTCAAGTGCCATCTTCATGCATGTTTGGCAGCAAGTAAGTGTTGGCTAGCAAATAACTTTCTCCAATTAAATGAGGATAAGACTGAAATCATTTTGTTTGGAAATAAGGGGTGTGTGGATGATGACTGCCTGGGGTTGTTTCCTGGGAAAAAACTGTCTAGCGTGAGGAACCTTGGTGTCATTTTTGACTCTGAGCTTAAATTTTAGAAGCAAATCAATGCTGTTGTTATGAATAGTTTCTTCCATCTTAGATCAATATCTAAATTGAAATCTATTTTTACTTTTAATGATATGGAGAAAGTTGTTCACACCTTTGTGTCTTCACGTTTTGATTATTGTAATGTATTATATCTGGGTGTGAGTCAGGGTTCTTTCTCCCATTTGCAGCTCGTTCAGAACTCAGCTGCCAGACTTTCTAAGAAGAGAGAACACATTACTCTGGTTTTAATTAAACTAAAGCATGGTTTAGCCCCTGAGTATGTTACTGATTTAATCAGCCGCTGTCAATCCAGCAGATCTTTGCGCTTGAATGATCAGTTGCTTCTTGTGGTTCCAGGTACGCATTTAAAATGTAAAGGTGATCGGGTGTTTTCTGTTGCAGCTCCTAGGCTTTGGAATGACCTTCCTCAGTCTGTAAAAACGTGTTTTTCAGAGTGTGCTTAAAACTTATTTGTTTTCTTTAGCTTTTGACAATGCTTTGTAAGTGTGTATGTCATGTGTCTGTTTTGGTTTTTATGTTTCTCTTTTATACTTTCTGTAGAGCACTTGAAAGTGCTTTATAAATAAAGTTGAGTTGAGTTGAGATGTAGCAAGTACACCATGTGTTATGGAAAGTGTTTTGGGAAGTTCCGGTTTTCATAATTTATGCATTCTAAAAATCCTTTAATGGATTTGAATATTACAAACGTGTTAGTGTGTTATGTGTAAGCCAGGTTAAATAGATGGGTCTTTAATCTAGATTTAAAATGACAGAGTGTGTCTGTCTGCCTCCCGACCAATGTTAGGTAGGTTATTCCAGATTTTGGGATTTAAATACGAAGAGGATCTGCCACCAGCAGTTGATTTTGATATTCTAGGTATTATCAAAATGGCAGAGTTTTGAGAACGCAGCAGACGTGAAGGACTATAATGTAACAAGGGCTCCTTCAAATACTAAGGTGCTAGAACAGGGAAGTCATGGGCTAATGGTTAAAGAGCTTGACTCCTAACCCCAAGGTTGTGGGATTGAGTCTCGGGCCGGCAATACCACGACTGAGGTGCCCTTGAGCAAGGCACTAAACCCCCAACTGCTCCCAGGCACTGCAGCATAAATGATGAACACTGCTCCAGGTGTGTGCTCACGATATGTGTGGGTGCGCACACTTTGGATGGGTTAAATGCAGAGCACAAACTCTGAGCTGTATGTCACATCACCGGTCACCATAATTAAACCATTCAGGGCTTTGTAAGTAAAGCAAGATTTTAAAATCTACACGATGTTTGATAGGGAGCCAGTGCAGTGTTGACAGGACCGGGCTAATATGGTCATACTTCCTGGTTCTAGTAATAACTCTAACGGCTGCATTTTGTATTAACTGTAGTTTGTTTATTAAGTGTGCAGAACAACCACAAAATAAAACATTACTGTAATCTATCCTTGAGGACATGAATGCATGAATTAACGGTTTCTGCATTTGACTTTTTTTTTAGATGGAAAAATGCAGTTTTGCAAATGCTAGAAATGTGTCTTTCAAAGGAAAGATTGCTATCAAATAGCACACCTAGGTTCTTAACTGATGACGAAGAATTGACAGAGCAGCCATCAAGTCTTAGACAGTGTTCTAGTTTATTACACGCAGAGGTTTGAGGTCTGATAATTAACACCTCTGTTTTTTTTTTAGAATTTAGTGGTAAGAAATAACTCGTCTCATCTTGCAGGATGTCAAAAGCAGCCTCACACATGGATGGTCTCAGAATGCTTCTCTGTTGGCACGACACAGGAATCATGGTATCGTTCACCTTTTCTTCTCCAAACAATACATTTTCCAGATGTCCCAAACAGTCAGAAGGGAGTTTCATCAGAGAAAACAGAGAAAACTTTGCGCCAGTCTTCCACTGTCCAATCATTGTAGTTTCGTGCAGAATTTCTGTCCTTGAAGTTTTTCTTAGAGATAAGTGGTTTCTTTGCTGCCCTTCTTGACACCAGGCCATTGTCCAAAAGTCTTGGCCTCACTGTGTGTGCAGATGCTCTCGCACCTACCTGCTGCCTTTCCTGAGCAAGCTATGCACTGCTGGAGACATGATTCTGTAGCTGACTCTTAAGAGACGGTCCTGAAGCTTGCTGGACACTCGTTGACGTTAACTTGATTGCACAGATATTATTTAAACTGAACTGAGATGACATCACTGAATTCAATGATGAACTGCCTTTAACTGCTTTGACGCAATCATTTTTGTTTAAAGCGCTATATAAATAAAAGTGACTTGACTTGACACTCTGGGACTTCCTGAAGACTTCTTCACTGCACTCTCCTTGAAGTTCTCAATGATCCGATAAATGTTTCTTTCAGGTGCAATATTCTTTGTAGCAATTTCATTTCATGTAAGGCCATTTTGATGCAAAGTGATGATGGCTGCAAGGTTTTCTTTGGAAGTAACCGTTGCTAATAAGAACACAATAATTGAAAGCACTTCTTTCCTCCTTTTATAACAATCAGTCTGTTCTTACAATCTAATTAGTATGATAGTGATTAACCTGATTAGTACTCATTCACACTTTCACACACGCTGCTGATATGATTAGTCAATTAATGTTAGCTGGTAATTGTTTTTTTTTTAAACTGCGGATTTGTATGTGTGTGTGAAAAGTAATTATTCTTTTGACCAATTAAGCTTTTAGAAATGATTTTAATGATTTAATGATGGGGGTGGTGTTACCCTTATGAAAATTAACCATGGTTTTACTACAAATTCACGAGTTCACATCTACGTATATTAATACAGTAAGGTTATGCGTATTTGGCGTGTTGTCCGGGTGGAGGGCTCCGAGCTCGGGATGTGGCCCAAACCCAGAGTACTTCCCCCGGTTGTGGTAAGAGTAGATGGATCTATAAGTGAGGAGAAATGGGGTGGAGGAGGGATGCTGAAAACTGTCAATGAACAGAGGTAGGTTCTGCTGTTATTTATACCTTGTCATGAGTTGATTACTGATTGGTCTCCACTTGTGTTAATCAGGTTAATGAACTGCGACTGCTCATCCCGAACTTTGTTATAAAACAGCATTAAAACCGAAAAACCATGGTTACTATAGTTAAACCATGGTAACCACAAATTAACCATGGTTTTGCTAAATTAACCATAGTTTAACCATGGTATCTGTAGTAAATCTGTGGTTATACAAATGGTAGTCAACACGCCAAAAAACCATGGGTTACTATAGTTTTACTATAATAAAACCATGATTATTTTTCGTAAGGGTAGCGCAGTGGATAAGACACACGTCTGTGGTGTGTTGCTTTGGATAAAAGCTTTAGCTAAATGAATAAATGTAAATGTAAATTTAAAAGAAACAATGTGAATGAACACCACAACAGATTAAGCAGCAAACTTTGCAAAACACAACATATATTTCAATGCCAAAACTTTTGGCCACGACTGTATAATTGAAAAGAGAACTTGTTCTTGAATGTTCTTGTTTCTTTATGAGAAGTGTTTTTATTTAATCTTAATTTAAAGGGATGTTATGTGTCACAGTAGTTAAATCTGTAGATTATGGAGGTAATTTAATGCCTAAAAGATTACTGCTGATCCAAAAACCGATGCAACTGGTTCTTGACTCGAGAACGAGAATCAACAAACCGGCACGTTGCAGTTCAGTATCATCAGCTGCTCTACTAAAGTTCATGTTCTATTTACTACAAAACTCAATTTGTCAATGTGTCATCGTTGACTATAAATACAGGTATTTCATAAATCATCCCTTATTCCTATTAAACAGAGTCTTTAGAGTAATTATTGTCTAACTTCCCTGAAAAACCCTTTGGCCTATAATCTTACATAATAATTTAACAAAATACACGGATTAGATACATTCATCTTAAAAAAAATATTATTATTATTAGTAGTAGTAGTTATTTTATCACACTTTCTGTTGTTTAACAAAATATTTTGATATGCATTTTGTCCTCTTGAAAAATTACAAACATGCACAGTATCATCAGCTCCTCGGTTCTCAAATCGGACACTTGAGAAAGAAAATACTGTTGATCCGAAAAACCAATGCAACCGGTTCTTGACTCGAGAGTGAGAATCAGCTAATCGGTTCTCAAATCAGACGCGTCTGACAGAAACGGTTCTCAGTTCAGTGTACTGGTGATCCGAAAACCGATGCAACCGGTTCTTGACTAGAGGACAAGAACAGCTCCAGCAGTGGGGATGTATGTTTGTTATCTGGCTCGGCTCGGTGTTCATCTTCAGTTCTCTCTTCACGGCAGGTCAGTCAGTGTACTGTTTGAGTACATTAATTAGTCCTGGATACTGGTTTATTCTGTCTCAGAGGGAGTATCAGCCACATAAAAAAGTTAACAGTTTAAGTAATTTGTGGATTAATGCTTATTGGAGATGCGAACCATTTCAAATGATTCAGTTCGATTTGGTGAAATGGTTCAAACCGGTTCACTAAGAAGAACCGGTTAAATTGAACGATTTGTTTGCGAACCAGATATCACTATTATAAGTGCATTATTGCCACCTATTTCTCAAGTGGGCCATTGACACTCTATCTACAATCTCAATTAGGAGTGTCAATGGCCCACTTGAGAGATAGGTGGCAATCAAAAAGAAGAAGACGCTTCACGCGCCTGCTGCTGAGAACGCACACAGGAGGACACGCTCAGGAGAGTTCTAACAGTTTGGACACTGCGTGAATCAGAGGTAAAAAATGATATAAATACTGTTCAGTTTCTTGCACAGACCAATCGTTTTGTGTTTTTACACATCATTGTATCGTCACAAGCTGCAGGGTTTAATTTGTTTTTGTCTGTTTTTTTTTTGTTTTTGTTTTTTTTTTATTGTATGATTTAGCCGTGATTCCCATTCACTTACATTATAAGACTGACAGACTGCAATTGTTTTTTGCTAAAAATCTTGGTTTGTGTTCTACTGAAGAAACAAAGTCACCTACACCTTGTATGCCCTAAGGGTAAGCATATAAACACACAATTTTCATTTTTGAGTGAATTATCCCTTTAAAATTGAATATGCCTGAACAGCATTATTAATGGAGCCAATGACATTTAGATGGAGATTACAAGAGAAAGACGCTTCTCATCTCGTCTCTGTCCCAGCTGAAGATTAATGGGATGCTTTTACTCATAAGGTCTTAATACTCATCCGCTGAATTACTCTGACAGGGTTGAATCAAGTTGGATGTGGAAGATTTATGCACTTGTGCACAAACACACAACATTTACTTAATTCTGTTGCACACACAAATTCAGATACGGACAGCAACTTTGATTCTTGAAAATAAAGGATTTCATGACTTACTTAATTTCACTTTCTCTGATTCGGCTTTCATCCAGATCCTCAATGAACTTCTCTCCCTTCATCCAGTAGATGAGAGGACTCACGTCCCCGCTGTAGCCAAAGAACGCTCGGCAGGTCAGGTTCACTGGGCTGCCTGCAAAAACACACATTACAGCAGAAGTCCATATGTATCATCTGTGAAAACAGCTTTCTCAAACCCTAAGAGTGCATCATCACTTTTTCCAAATCTATACTAAAAACAAAAACACTCCTGGCCTGTGGCAGTTTGTAAATTCATACCATCCTTCCGTAGATACTACACACTTTAATATAATCACAGAGACTCTAGACTGAAGTAAATCAGTTTTTATCTCAAACCAGTGCTAATAAGAATCTCCTGGTCTTCCTTTATGTAAAAATGATTTCCTGTGAGAAAATTAATGAGCGCAATCGTTAGATGCTGGATCAGGCTGAAATCTTGATGGGATGGCATACGCTGCAGTTTCTTATCTGGGCCACTAGAGGTCACTGTGGTTCCATTTCTCATACAGGACAGATTAAACTGGCACAAATAGACCTTCAGCAGACATGTATTAGGGCAAATTCTTCAGTCTTTTGTAGCGTGGAACACAGTCCAGACCATCTGATGCACAGTGATTCAGCAGGAACAGCACTGAGGCTGCTGAAAGTTGGCCTGTACCCGACTGGATTTCTGATCTACAAAACAACATAAACTGAAAGAATAGCTTGCTTCATGTCTTCGTCTTTCTCTTCATATCTGTTTTAGATTTAGCATGATAATGAATAATGAATGACTCTGTGTTTTATGTTTGTCAGTAGGGATGAAATTAAAATTTCAACCCATGATTTTGTTTAGTAAACAACTTAGAACTGAAAAGTTGATACTTCCAGAAAAATATGCATACAATTTAATTTCTGAAAAGCTCCTTAAACAAAATGCAATATTTTAAATGAATCTGAGACTATCCGGGGTTTTTTTTCAGGGTTAGCTAAACATACCAAAAACGAGCCATCCTCAATACATGCAGAATCATTCAGCTTTTCATACATGTAACAAATGTCTGTTATAGTGCATGCGGGTGTTTTTGTATGCATTGGGAAATTGTAGCAAGATCGTCTTAGTTAATCGGGTCTCTATGGTGTGTTAATTGTGTTTGTCTGTGTTGGCCTCTATTCATTCACATCCAGCAGAGAGGATCATCCAGACAGCTAAAAGCTGTTCTGCTCATTAAAACGCTGTTGGGATTGATTAAGCCATAACTGACCTCCTGCAGCCAAACCATTTAGGAGAGAATGAATGAATGAATGAATGAATGGAAAATGTCTGTATGAACAGTGATGTTTATCGGAGTGAGTATGTTAGTAAGGACTAACCACCCATACAACAGGGAACGTTCCAACATTTTTCAATCAGTTAGTTAGTTTAGTTTATTGTCCTTTCGGAAATTATTTTTTATCTGTAGCAACCCTTCTTCTCATCATCAACAACAATCAACGGTCAGCTTAGTTTCCAAACATTTTCAGACAAATTCTGTGCACGCTGTCCTAGTCCTATTGGACTTAAGTGCTGCATTTGATACAATCGACCATAGCATTTTGTTACACAGCTTGGAAAAGGTGGTGCGTATACAGGGGGTTGTGTTGCAGTAGTTGTCCTCCTATTTGAAGGATAGAACCTTTTCAGTGAGCATTGGAAGTGTCTCTTCTCGGCCAGTTCCCTTGTCTTGCGTTGTTCCCCAAGGGTCCATTTTAGGCACTTTACTTTTCTCACTGTACATGTTGCCCCTGGGTTCCACCTTTAAGAAATGTAAGATATCGTACCTCTGCTATGTGGATGATATGCAGTTTTATCTTCCAGCTCAGATCGACAATTGCGATTCATGGGACATACTCTCTGACTGTTTTGAAGAGATAAAATGTTGGATGGCTAATAATTTTTTGCAATTAAATAAGGGCAAAAGTGAAATTCTGATTTTAGGTCAGCCTAGTCCAATAGCTACCTCTTGTTTGGGCCCTGTTTCTGCTTGTGTTAAAACTGATGTAAGAAATCTTGGGATTGTATTTGATTCATTGTTAAACTTTGAGAAACAAATTAGCACCGTAGTGAAGGGAAGTTTTTACCATTTGAGAATGATTGCAAAAATAAAACATTTCCTGTCTTATAAAGATTAGGAAACTGTAATCCACGCCTTTATAACTTCACGCTTGGTCTATTGTAACTCCCTCTATAGCAGCTTGCCTAAAGCCGCGGTCTCCCTTCTACAAATTGTGCAAAACACTGCAGCGAGGCTTCTCACCGGTACTAAAAAGAGGGATCACATCACTCCTATTTTAACTTCCCTTCACTGGCTTCCAGTACAGCTCAGGATTGATTCTAAAATTGTTAATCTAGTATACAAGGCTTTGTCTGGCAAAGCACTAAAATACATCTGTGATCTTTTGATTCCTTATTCTCCTCAAAGGGCTCTGAGATCGGGTAGTCGGTCTCTTTTAACCGTGCCTCGTTGTCGCTACAAAACAAAAGGTGAGCGGGCAGTCGCTGCCGCAGCTCCCAGACTCTGGAATACCCTGCCTATTAATGTGAGGCTTGCTTCTTCACTGACAAGTTTTAAATCTGCTCTTAAATTTCATTTTTATTCTTTAGCATTTTCTTAAGAGTTGTTGTCTTGTTGTAATTGTGTTATCTGCCTTGTTTTAAATGTACAGCACTTTGATGCAATGCTGTTGCCGTTAAATGTGCTTTAAAAATAAAAAAGACTTTACTTGACAACTGACAATTACATTACATTACAATACAAATACAACAAGAATCAAACAACAACAGTATCACTGCTATAGATGTAAAATGAAAACTGTGATATCACAAGAATTTATTTAACAGAAATATACTGGAGGATAAAAAAGACCCTTGTGCACGCGCAGACTGTAATAACGGTAAACTATACCTTCAACCAGATTGTAACATATTCACCATAAAGTGGATGTAATACATCACAGAGAATTGTATGGCTTTTCCTCACAGCAGTCTCACCAGCCATATTAACAATCTTATTTAGTTTGTTCTTATTGACCACAGACAGTGAGAAATACCAAGCAATAAAGTTGAAAGTAAAAAATAAAAAAAAGAAATAAAAAAAAGTCAAAATACTCTCCACAAATGAGCGATAGAAAATAACCAGTTTATGTATACACACACACACACACACACACACACACACACAATCATTGCAGCCCCTTTCCTGTAAATAGGCCCTGTGTTTGCATCCCATTTCAATTTTACATCAATGACTGTGGTTAGATATTTATATTCATTAACTACTTCATTGCACTCACTTGCTGGCGTGTATCTCCTCTTGTTCTGAAGTAAAAATCATCTCTTTAGTTTACCTGGTGTTTAACTGATGGAAACTAGATTGACACCAGCCATTTATTCATTTAGCTGACGCTTTTATCCAAAGCGACTTACAATATATATGCTATATAAATGTCAGAGGTCACACGCCTCTGGAGCAACTAGGGGTTAAGTGTCTTGCTCAGGGACACATTGGTGTCTCACAGTGGATTCGAACCTGGGTCTCTCACACCACAGACGTATGTCTTATCCACTGCGCTAACACCAGTCAATTGCCATATCATCTGCATACTTGAAAACATCAAATGTGGAAGCTCTACATTATTTGGTTTAAAGGGTAAATAACACTGGGGAGACAGTACTTCCCCGTGGAGCCCCTGTGTTGGCAGCAACAGGGTTAGACAAAGCAGAGTTTACCATGACACACTGTACTCTATCAGTCACAAAAAGACTCCATCTAAGGAGTCTACTATTTATTGGCATGAGTTCCCAAAATATTATTCTTTCAGTCAAGTCACTCTCTCTTTCTCTCTCTGTCTTCCTTAATAGGAACTTTAGTCCCAGCAGATGTGAAGTCACAGCAACCAGTCGAGTAAAGTCTCAATGCTGACCTGAACTTGCATGTTGGACAAAAGGAAAAAAAAGACAGAGAGAGACAAATCATCATCCAAGTCATAACAGAGTATGTGAATTCAACACACAGACTCAAATGTCGACAGCAACAGCACCAGAATACCCCTTTCAGTGTGATTCAATCAGAGATAGAGATCAACAGATGGAGGAAAAGCTGCTCGTCAAGCCAATTCAATGGGTCTTTTTCTTCTTTTTTTTACTGACAGATGTGGCACATTCTTTGGTAGAAATGTGTTGAAGCAACCCATATTTGTGCTTTTTTCAAGCACTTGCAGGGAAAAACAATACTAAAAATATGATACGATGAAACTGCATTACTCTCAAATCAAATCTACATTAACAACAGCGCTGAGCAGATGTGTGATGTGCACACTCTGGATTCAAAAACAGTGTCATCAGTACAAGTCAAGTTACAACTACATTTGCAAACCACAGAGTAGTTTCATTTCAAATGCTGTTTGAAGTCAGTTATTCCACTAGCTTATGTAAAACATTTACACATCATTTCTATTCACACAGACAAGCACACTCATTAGGATTAAATCCAGTGGTCAGCACATTCAAGTGACGAGTCCAATTGACATGGATGTCATTTGAAACAAAACACTGCCACATCCCTAGAGACAAACACATTTTGTCTAAAGCAATGTTAAAACCTGGTGGTAGATGAGGAGATACCCCCAGACAATGTAAAGCACTTTGAGTGCTTAGAAAAGTGCTATATAAATGTAAGGAATTATTATTATTATTATTATTATTATGATTAAAACATTTCAGAACCTAAGACTTTTCTTGCCACTGATCTAGAGTCACCTTCTCTATTCTCATTAGGAATGAAGGCATGGATTTGGAGTGTGAAAATGGTTATGGCTAGCAGTTATGGGCAGTGTTTTCCTGGAGCAGCTATCAGAAATCCCTATTAATTTCTATGTAGGGCTGTGAAGGTGGCAGATTGTGGTGATAATGTACCAACAACCAGTGGCGCGGTGTTGATAAAAAAAATAAAAAAAATAATATAATGTAATATGTAATAATGTAATATCGGCTCATTACAGACACTCTAAATGCATTCGTGTGCACCTGAGGGTGTGTTAAGAATGCAGGAGGGTGCCCTGCTTTAAAGTCAACGAGCACTAGTTACAGTCCATGACAGCAAGAACCCCTTCAACATCTGGCAACACGCAGGATTCCCGTGACAGTGGCTTAGATGTGGAGTTAACTGCACCACGCAGCAACAGCTAAATTCCTTCCTCACTGGACGCGACAAAGCAAGTGTTAAAAATCATTTTAATATGTTAATATGTGCCGCGAAGCATCATTAGAAAATAATAGGATAGTATTTTGTTGCACTGCTTCCATCCAACCATACGCCTAGTTATCTATTGTGGTAATTTGCAGGTCGTGTCAAAATGTTGTTGGTTTAGAATAGATAAATAACTCTTTTGACTCGTGTACGATAATTTTCTTCCAAATAATTTAGAATTTCTGGTACGATACTTGGACATTTCCAATCTGGCAACACTGCACCCCACTCACAACTACTGCTTCTGTCAATTTTTCTCTTGACAAGAAGTTCATTTATTCAGTCACAGAATGACTGAGAATGGGAAACTTCACTTCAGCGCCAGGCACGAGTCAAACAAGTGCGGAAACGGTCTTGTGCTCTTCAGTTGCATGGTAACTCCATGACAACTGACCACGACACAGCATGCATGTAGTGTATTTCGTGGTTTGATATGAAAGGATATGCACAAAGACAGCGTGCACCAGTGCCTTTGTGCATATCCTTTCATTTCAAAGCACGAAATAAACTGCATGCATGCTGTGTTGTTATCAGTTATCATGGAGTTGCCAAAAAGGCTATTAAAGCTGCCTTAAAACTTTATATATTTTATATATTTATATATATTTATACACATCTCTTAAAAATCATGTTTATTTTAGCACTTCCATCAGTGAATACACAGCCTGCAAAACACAAAAATAAATGTCAAATAAATAATACAGTTAAGCAAGAAAGTCGTCTAAATAAGAAAGTTAAATACACCCTGTCTAACGGACATGAGCGGTGCAGCGTGAGAAACTACTCATTATAATCAGTGATGCTACACTGAATGCGGCATGACACGACATGACAAATCCCCAACAGTAAACTGTCTCGTCCTATTTATGAGGTACTGATTTTTTATTTACCTTTATTTTACCAGGAAATAATCCCATTGAGATTCAGAATCTCTTTTTCAAGGGAATCCTGGCCAAGACGGCAGAATAATAGTTCCATTTTAAAAATACATATACAAACATTTAACAGAAAAGGACATTTTGGCAACTTAAACATCATCTCAACATATTCACCAGCAGCACTCAGTAACAGCACATGTGCATTTAGTACTCAAATAGTTCTTTATCCTCTGATACTGATACAGAGTTCAGATGTCCTGTAGACACTAGACAGACTAAGCCTGTTGTGATGTGGTGGCTCGTGTCCAGAGTAGACACCGTTCACTGTTCCGCCGCCAAGCAAGCAGCTCATAAACACAAGCTCTCTTTGAAATAGGAATCATTGCCACATTTCTTGTTAACATCTTTCATTTATTGCTGTCTTGTTTGCATTTGGCCAATTTGGAGAAAACCTCACAAACCTGCCCAGCCAGGCATTTGCGATCACGGGAACTTGTAAAAACGTGGATGTGTGACATGAATGGAGATGCTCCAGATCGGAAATGTAGTATTTGGTTTCCCAACAAGGTCAATCGCCCAACAGAAAATTTATTTGCTGAATGCATAAACTGTATTTCCTGCGCTGATACCTGCCAATCTAAAGGAAACGCTGTGTATGGTGTTAGAGGTAATTTGTGAATTACCATAGGCTTTTAGTCTAAATAATATATATTTTTTTACTTTTATTATTATATTACTGTTATTTCTGCTTCCTATAGAGTGCATGAACTCAGTAGACAAACGCGGTGATGTGGTTGACACGGGTAACATCACAGCCCTATATCTATGACCATATAAACACATCCACCTCTGATTAACACCATACACTGGAGGAAGTCCAGCCTCAAATAAATCTGCACATCAAAATCATCACATTTGGCGATGGTCCCGCTACATAGGATTCACCAACACATCTCATAATAAATGACTGACTTTTGTTTTGTTGTTCCATTCAGGTGTGGTTGTGTCAGGTTGCACGTGTATTCCTGTGACCTTTCTATAATGATTTAATTCCACTAACAACCATCCCTGGTTTAGTAGTCATCCACTTTATTGCTCTACTCACTGTCCCAGGCAAGAGTTAAAAGATTCAGACTACTTCCTTAAAAATAGCTTGTCTGGAAACTGTGGGCACTTAGGTCTCTCTCAATCCATTTAATTAAAACAATACTATAAATTACAAGCAATTCTATCAGGGGGAAGGTTAACCAAGAGGAGGCTAAATTATGACCTTGTGGTGCAGGAGCAATTCCAGCCGCACTGCATAAATCCAGGACAAGAAGCGCTGACATGTCAATCACTGGGGTTTTTTCCTCCCCAAGTCCCACGCGCAGATGGAGTATCATAGAAGTCTCCCGGCCGAGAGGATTCGGAGATCGGGTAATGACATTTCTTTTCCCTCTCTGCATGTCCCCTCACACGCTTTCCTTTATTTTTCCCTTCTCAGTGAGAGCTTCAAAGATGTCAGCACCATCGTCTCTGGAGCAGCAGATCCAAGTGTGATTGGCAGGGGAAACTTCTCTCTAGATCAGGCTAATCGCTTCTGATGAGACCGAGAGCAGGAGGAGATGTGTGTGCTTTAGTGCAGTGTGTGTAGATGTACAGCTGCCTGACCTCAGCACAAACACACAAGCAGCACTGCCATGTTTGTACTCAATAGAGCCGCTCTGCTAACAGTGACGTTTAAAGCTGATCCCAACTGCCAATCCTTACACATCCACACTTTCCTTGGAGACACTTACACGGGTGCAGATAGAACAGAACACACACATGATGACATGACAATGACCGTCAGGAACAATAGCTGTGTTTCCACTGTCGAGCTTAAACCGGGCGTGCTAGTGTGTGCCAGGGCCAGTTGCGTGTCCACTGTCACTTCCGGGGCTTGATCGTGCCTCGTGAACCTTGGGCCAAAGCGGGGCAGCTGGGGCTAGAGGAGGGGTTACGAAAGGCGGAGTTTCTCTGTGTCTGGAGAGCTCCGTGCTGGAGATCATTTCAGAAAGATAACAGCTTTAACACCAGTATTAAAAACTTTTTAATATAAGTTGAGCTCAAAACTCCCTTTCAGTCAACAGTGAGTGTTTGAAATAACTTGATCCGATGTGGATTATAATCACCATACATATTTATAAGCGATATAAAAGACTGTGCACGCTAGACATTAACATTACCACAGTAAATATATTTTAATTTGACTGTTTGAAGAAATCAGACATCAGTCGTCAGCTTCTTATTCTCTATCACAACCGTGTATTTATTTAGTAATTTATATAATCTGTCATAAGTCTCATCTCGAGAGTTTAATAAAAATTGATCATATCATAAAATTATAATAATGTTTTTTTTGTTCGGGAGCTTTTATAAAAATAGAGATATTATCATTCATTTTAAATGTGATGTATATAGGCTGCTGGGGCTACAAATAAACAGAAACAGACTCGACTGAATAAGCAGGCTATTTTCATAAGCGTTAAAAATTAATAAATAAAATAGAAATACATTTATTTCTGTGTGATTAATTTTAAGTCCTGATAAATTATTGATCAATATGTCACTTAATCTATACTAAAACATCGATGCTTTTGAATTTGAATATTTAGCAAAGCATGCAAACAAACGTCCGCTTTTATCATCTTCGTTTTGTGATCGCGCATGTTCCAGTGACTTATTTCTTAGTTTTCTGACACCTTCTCTTTGTTGGTGAAATGATGAGGTTATATGACATTGTTCATGAGAGGCGTGTAAAGGGCGTGTTTTAGCTTCAGGCTCGACTGTGGAAACCCTGCGCTATTCTGGCCTCGTTGGTACTGGCCCGAGACTATGAGGCCCGCTCGGCGGTTTTAAGCCCTGGTGCAGCTGATTGGTTCTTTTCACATCAGCAGACAATGAGCTGCTATTCAAGATTCAAATACTGGGCTAATGCTTGCTGTAGCAGTCACAGCATGCTTCAAAAACCCTCCAGCTTCCCCAGCTCCACCTGTATAGATCTGCTTTGGGATTATTTCATGTATGTTATGTATGTGGGTTAGTTCATATATGTTATATGTGCAGCGAGTCTCAGAGAGTTGTCATGACAGAACTATACTTGTGAGGACATTTGGTCCCCATAATGTAGGGAATCTAGGACACACAAACACACACACACACACACACACACACACACACACACACAGAAACACATACATTAGCTCTATTCACTGCTGCAAGGTCTGGAAGAGACACTCAAATTCAGACACTTAGCATGAGAAGCTTGAGAAAACAGATAAGCTGTAGGAAAGTCACCTCTGGTTGGTGACGGCTGAAATCTCTCACTCTTTATGAACATTTGATCCTTCAGCTGTGTGAGAGAGAGAATATTCAGCAGTGTGCAAAAGTCAAAAGTGTAATAGCACATTAGACGCTCCACACAAACAAAAACATTCCAAACATTCCTTTTGCAAATCCTACAGACATTATATATGCTGAACCGTCCAGGACTGAGCAGAAAACACAGCAGTCCTGAAAAGATCTGAATGCTGGAGAACACTGAACCTTCACACAAAGGTTTCCTAGGCAACCCCGTTCAGATTGAGTCGAGAGGAAGGACAATAGAAGCGGCTCGGCTTCTTACACATAAAAGGATTAATTATTACCCGCCATTCCCTGAAAACAGAAACAGAAGGAGTGAGAGGAACGTCTAGCACAAGGAGGGCCCGGAAGAAACACTCCTGCCACAATGACTTATTAGGGTTCCAAACATGACTGACAAGTGAAAACTCCTCCCAAATTTGGCATAAATCATGCTAATCAACAGTCAGGCGCTTTCAGCTACAATCACAAGCACATGTAGGTGCGAGTGCGTTCCCTGTGTTAACGACGAGGGTCTGGTAAGTGCTCTATCCTCTGGCCTGTGTGTAGCACCAGCGGAGAGACTGTAAAGGGGAAGTGCACACAGATATCCTCTATATTAATAACTGTCTCACTGCAGCATCACACCGCTTAACTCAGCACAGCATGAATTTCTTCTGCAGAGACAGAAGCCTGTTTAAAGCAGTGTTGGGGAAAGATATTTTAAAAGTAATGGGTTGGGCTTAAAGTGGGCTGGGCTTGCTTAAATGTTTTTGTTTTTAATAATAATAATAATAATAATAATATATACAATAAGACCTCATTGGTTAACCTCAGTTAATGCATTAACATTCACAATGAGCAATAGCTACATTTGCTACAGAGATATTACAAAAAATCTTAGTCTTAGTTCATGTTAGCTCATTAAATAACAAAGTTGCAACTTTTTTTAATGTGTTGTTAAATAATGCAATGCCTAAGATTAATGAATGTTCAGAAGAATTTTTCATTGTCAGTGTATGTTACAATAAATTAACTAATGTTAACTAATGAAGCCCTAATCAAAAGTGTGAATTAACAATAAAGAATCAAAACACTTTCAAACATTATCTATGGCATATTGTAGTCCAGATTAAAATTAAAATAAAAAAGTCTGAAAATTAGTAGCCTATAAAATCGAAATATTTAAAAGGGGGGGGGGGAGTGAAATGCTCGTTTTCACTCAATCTCCTGTTAATCTTGAGTACCTATAAAGTAGTACTGCATCCTTTATAACTCCAAAAAGTCTTTAGTTTTATTATATTCATAAGAGAAAGATAGTCTGTACCAATTTTTCCCGGAAAAACACGAGCGGCTGGAGGCGTGACGTGTGGGCGGAGCTAAAGAATCACGAGCGCCAGTAGGCTTTTGCGTTGAGAGCGTTTGGAAACTGTGACATTACCGTGAGGGAAAAAACCATCATCCAAAACAAACCATGGCTAACAGTCAGATTCAGCGTATATTTATGATCCAGAATCAGATCCAGAGGCTGAAATTGAACAAGAGCAGCATCAGCAACGACGTCTCTATGTGGTATGTACTGAAACTGTATATATTTGCTAAGCGGTTTTGGAAAATGACATAAAGTTCCACTTTATGTCGTCTTTTTTTTTTTTTTAAGCTGTACATGTGGAAAGTGCAGTTTAATGACAACATTGCATGTTGTTTACTTGATGTGCTTACGCGCCGATAGCTAAGTTAATAACACAGAGATATCTGAAGCAGTTTTACTCACCGCCTGCGGTTCCAACACACGATCGTGACCCTTTTTCGTTGGGATTGCATTATCCTTAAGAAATAAACGATGTGCAAATCCGTCGTCAAACTGGGCTTTGTTTGTAAAACAAACATCTTCGAAATGCAGGGAACAAACACAAACACTTGCACAACTCCGTTGATGCTCTGTAAAAATAAACTCCATCCACTGGTCCCTTAATGCTGTTTCTCTTTTGGTAATCTGTGCAGGGTTGTCCTGCCCTGGCAACCAAAAACACACTTCTTTTGTGACATTTGGCGACGCTCTCGCTCTGATCAGTGAAGTCTGTTGTGCTCTCAGTGCTCTGCTATACGGGAGCGCGCTCTTCCGGCAGAAGTGCCCTTAGGACCCATATAAGGAAATTCCGCTCCATCTAACGTCACAGAGCCATACTCGAAAAAAACTTTCCAAAACTTGTGACAAACCGGAAATACTCCTTCCAACGTACAACTTAATTTTTGAAACTTTGTCCATGTTTAGCATGGGAATCCAACTCTTAAAAAACTCAGTATGCATGAAATAGCATTTCACCCCACCCTTTAAGTATTTGGCTCTGTGAGGAACACCATAGCAAATCCCCAAATCTGAATGGCTATTTAAATCTAAGAGAGGAAACCCAAGGTCTAGCTCAGACCAAGGAAACAGAACTGGAGCACACAACGTTTATATACAATTGAATATTGTGTCCTGTTCCGTAAGCACCAGCCAGGCTGAAGCGCAAGTGACTCCCTTCTATGGCTATTTAAATCTATTAAAATGAGTTTTAGAAAGTAACACTTTATTTATGGGGTTTCCTGGGTAAGCGCTGCATTTTCTGTAGTTTAGCACCATCTGCTGTCAAAGAGTGAATGTGCTTTCATTCAGCGCGTCTCACGTGTTCCTCTTGTTCTTCTCAAGCGTGCTTGTTTACATCAGAGCACACACCTGTCTTTCAAGCAGCATACAGCCGTGCTATGCATTTTGACCAATTGATGGGAAAAATATTCCTAAAATGCATCCTAAATTCTAAATAATTTGTAATATATAACTATTCACAGTTTTTGGAAGTGCCCACGATAACAATATTGTGCATATTCATTACCGTGAAATATGGCATTACCAAATACCAGCACATGTCTAATATAAAGCACTCAAACCATTCTTAAACATCAGGTTAGTTCAAAACTGTATTACAACCAAAGTCAACTCAAAGTCATTTTGTTAGTCTTGATGTCCCCCTACAGAACTCCACACACTCCACACACTATCCCACTCTGCCACGTGTGTGTGTGTGTGTGTGTGTGTGTGTGTGTGTGTGTGTGTGTTGAGGTCAGGAAATGGCAGAACACCTATGTCACTGGATAACACTTGTTGCTGCGAAATGTGTCATGACAGTAATTTGTTTGTGCAAATCCAAGGAAGCAGTGTGCAGCAGAGATCAGACGAAACCAACAAATCTGTTCATCTGCAGCTCAGGAGAGTCTCTGTAGGAATGGATCTCTAGTAGCATGATGGCACACGACAAAATCTCACCAAGTGAACACCAAAGGGAAGATGTTTCTGTCTGACCATTTCACCAAATGAAGACAGCTCTTTTATGCCTTAAAGAAAAACTGTATTGAACTGTAATTTTCACTGCTTTAACCAATGCCTTCTACTAATAGACATGATAAAAGAGCTTGAATCCCATTCAACTGCTCAGTGTTCGGTAATACTGGACCTGTGGAGATTTTGTGCATCTCCCCTGATTCAGCTTGCTAGTAAAAGGATTCATGAACTGGTTGTGTCAGATAACCCTGAACATACAGTATTGTGCTGTGGACCAGGATTAAACCCTCTGAGGTCTACGGGGTTTAGGGGGCCTGGAAAAATGTGACATTGCCGTGACTTTTGTGCTTTTTTCAGTTGCTTATAAATATATTCATAGCTAAAGTATGAAAACACTGTATTCAATACAAACTGGGATACAATGATATATAAGTAGCATGTATGTACAGTACAGACCAAAAGTTTGGAAACATTACTATTTTTAATGTTTCTGAAAGAAGTTTCTTCTCCTCGTCAAGACTGCATTTATTTGATCAAAAATACAGAAAAAAATTTATATTGTGATATATTATTACAATTTAAAATAATTGTTTTGAAATGTATTATACTTTAAATGATCATTTATTCCTGTGATGCAAAGCTGAATTTTCAGCATCATTCCTCCAGCCTTCAGTGTCACATGTGACATCAGTCGATCACATGATCATTTAGAAATCATTCTAATGTTCTGATTTATTATGAGTGTTGGAAACAGTTCTGCTGTCTAATATATTTGATGAATAAAACAACTGCATTTATTCAAAATAAAATAAAAAATTCTAATAATATATATTCTAATAATATATTTTCTTTACTATCACTTTTTATCAATTTAACACATCCTTGCTGAATAAAAGTTTTGATTTTCTTTTTAAAAAGAAAGAAAAAGAAAAAAAAATTACTCACCCCAAATTACTGACCAGTAGTGTATATTGTTATTACTTGTTTTTTTTTTTTACTTTTTATTCGTCAAAGTATCCTAAAAAAGTATCACATGTTCTGAAAAAAAAATATTAAGCAGCAGAACTGTTTCCAACTTTGATAATGAATCATCATATTAGAATGATTTCTAAAGGATCATGTGATAATGATCCTAAAAATTTAGCTTTGCATCACAGAAATAAATGATCATTTAAAGTATAATACATTTCAAAACTATTATTTTAAATTGTAATAATATATCACAATATTAATTTTTTTTCTATATTTTTGATCAAATAATGCAGGCTTGATGAGGAGAAGAAACTTCTTTCAGAAACATTAAAAATAGTAATGTTTCCAAACTTTTGGTCTGTACTATACATGATTGTGTTTTTGAGAATACAACGTTTATGTGTGGTTAGTGAAAAACTACAATTTTTAAGTCACTCAAATAAGGTCACAAAACACATACAGAACATTTGTTCACAAGACTGTCAAACCTGGAGCTTGTAGCCTAGAATTTTTGCTTCAAAATTACGTGAAAATCATCTTGTTTACTCACAGAAAACAACAGATTGATTAAAATTTTCTAAGACACTTTTTGTTTTTTTGTAAAAGACATATTCAAGTAGGCATCAAGTCTCATGAATATTTTTGTGATTGACACCTGACAAGACAAAGGCTAATGAGCTGCATAATGAGCCTTTCAGTCAGGTATGTGACTGAGAGGGAAGAGTTACGAGAAAGAACGCGAGGACAAAATAAATGCATATAATCTTATGTTTGTAGTTTATTTTTAATATATTTAATTAACCCACAAAATAATCTGAGATTCACTTTCAAGTGCAGTTAAACAGTTTATTAGGAAAAATCTAAGATTACTTTCTAAGCTGAATTTTTAGCATCATTACACCAGTCACACGATCCTTCAGAAATCCTTCTAATATTCAGATTTTCTACTCAAAATCTATATTATTATTATTATTATTATTAATGCTGAAAAGAGCTGATAATATTTTTATTTAAGTTTTATATCATTATTATTATTATTATTATTATTATTATTATTATTATTATTATTATATTATTTTTGATAAATTTGAAAGAACAACATTGTAACATTTATGGTCCAACCATCTATCCATCTGCTTCAGCTTATCCGGAGCCGGGTCGCGGGGGCAGCAGTCTAAGAAGAGATGCCCAGACTTTCCTCTCCCTAGACATTTAATCCAGCTCTTCTGGGGGGATACCGAGGCGTTCCCAGGCCAGCAGAGAGACATAGTCCCTCCAGCGTGTCCTCTGTCTTCCCCGGGGGCTCCTCCTGGTGGGACGTGCCCGGAACACCTTCCCAGGAAGGCGTCCAGGAGGCTTCCGGAACAGATGCCCGAGCCACTTCGCCTTGCAGCTCAGGTCCTTCTTTACCTCGACAGACATTGACCGCATCACTGCAGAAGCCGCACCTATCCGCCTGTCAATCTCCCGCTCCATTCTTCCCTCACTCGTGAACAAGACCCCAAGATACTTGAACTCCTCCAATTGAGACTGGAGCTCTCCACCTTTGCCACCCTTTTCCGGCTGAGAACCATGGCCTTGGACTTGCAGGTGCTGATTCTCACATCATCATGAGTGTGCTAAATAAAAGTTAGTTATATTTACTGACTCCAAGCTTTTGAATGATATAGTGTATATTATTACACATGGAGTAAGAATGGGGTAATGGCGCTGAAAATGTAACTTTCTGGTATTGACTGGTATTGTGTAATGTTGAAATATATAAATGAACATCACATAACTAGCATTTCCAAAGTGTATATTGTTTATGTGCTCTCAAATAAACTAAATAATAAACTACATTATTAACATTATTGTGATGGTCACTGATACAGAACCTGATTTTACCAATTGAGACACGTTCCTGGGACAACATCTTTGATTAAAATCAACTTGTACATCAGTGTCATTCATCTATCATTTCCTCTGATTTTAGGGATTACTCATGGTTAAGGTTAGGTTTAGGTGTAGGGATATGGACAAGAATACATTTTTGGAGTAAAATGTTGTTCCAGGGTCAACAAAATCTGTTGACCTAGGAACACATCTAACCCAGCAACATCAGGACGTGCGTCACTGATACTAGTAGTACAGTAGAACATTTAGATTATGGGAATGAAACTTTGGGAGATAGTTTGACTCCTAACCCTAGGGTTGTGGGTTCGAATCTCAGGCCAGTAATACCACGACTTAAGGTGCCCTTGAGCAAGGCATCGAACCCCCAACTGCTCCCCGGGCGCCGCAGCATAAATGATGAACACTGCTCCGGGTGTGTGTTCACAGTGTGTGTGTGTGTTCACAGTGTGTGTGTGCACGAATTCTGATTCTGAGCTGGATTAAGCACTTCATTCCTTTTTCTGAGGAAATCCAATACTCAAATCCTGAGGTTATCCTCAGCGCATCTTTTTTGGGTTGAATTATGTCTTATTCCTCTCAGCACAAAGCAAACAGTAAAATAAAAAAACTTGAAGAACAGTCTCTCTGCTTTGTGTTCTGTGGCCTGGGTGTATACAAGCCGCCGCGAGCTAAAAGTGAAATATTATAATCTCAAAAGCGCGTTTAGTGGTGGACGTGGTCGCATTAGATACAATGAAGGGAGATTTGAAAGACGGACATCGCGTTATTTTCATATGGATTTCTTTATCACAGAATATTTGTTTTCAGCAGCACTTGTTTAGTTTAAAATTAGACATGTCAGGGTTTCTATAGATATATCTCTCATGTCTCTTCATTGAGTATTCACTGAAATTAACTGGGATCGACTCCAGAGGGTTAACAACCAATGCATTAGTGTCCCTAAGGCCAATTTCTTCACAATTAAGATTGTTTTTTTTTACAAGCATTGTGATCAATTGCTCTTTCAACAGACACATGGACTTTTACCTAAGACTCATAGACTAGTGAGTGTTTCATGACAGGGAGCTGAAACAAGAACAAGTACCTAAACTGGGCTAAAGTTAGGATTAGTAACATCACGGCTCAGACAGACAGAAACCAATCTAATCATAAACAACTGCTAAAATCCCAGAACGGTTTATTTCTCTTTCATACAAAGTCATATGTGGGCCACCGTGGCTTTTTACTAACTGTTTTGAGAACAAATGAAGATTATAATTTGAAGCAGGTGGCCGACCTTGATCAACCTGCATCTTTTAAAGGTGACCTCCAGGATCAAGCTCACCAACACACTCAGTCGAGTAACGATATTGAACTAACTTCCTGTCTACAGTTACAAGCCTGTGTTTTAGTGAAGCAATGGGCCATAATGGTTCTGTCTGTGATAAGCAGTAACTCGCTGACAGTTCAAGGAGCCTGAAGAATCGCTGCTGTGTAATACATGAGTGACAGGGAAGGCTTCTATTCAAGACTAAATCTCCTTAGCACAACAGATACTCACAAATAACCTTCACATTTCTGAAAATTGCTGCCTTTTCTGGATGAGTTAAATGATTTTTCATCAGCATCCTCTAATGTCTGTTTAAAAGAAAAGGACATGAAATCAGTGCTATACCTCTGAGTTGAACAGAATGAAGTTCCGCGGCTATTATTTGAATAATTACAGAACATTTTTAACAAATATTCTCCATTTGCTCTTCATTTGTCCATGCATGATAGAGCAAGTCTATCCAGTAAGTTTAGGAAAAAATAAATGTAATAATAAGTTATATAAAGTGTAAACTATTAGACAAACAAATGTTCCCTCTCATCTGTCTCCATCAGCCCATTAGAACATGATTTCCCTGTGTAATATTCTGTGAGACGGTTTCCTCCCTCTAATCCTTCAGGCTCGTTCCTCTTTAACGGAGGTATCAGAACTTTAAATGAGTTCCTAACAGCCCCCGTCCCCTCTCAAGCTTGACATCTCCTCAGCACTTCCCCAATAAACACCCTCTCCATCTTATCTCCAACAGACCATGCCTGCACCATCACACGCAGGAGTCCGCCGCTCTGCAGCCTCATTCGCAGCGCTAATGCTGATTACATCGCTAACCGGCCGGAGGACGGGCTGTTCTCTACACCAGCAGGCTTTCGGCCCTCTTTATTTGGTCTTCTCTTCTCCCTCAACATAGTGAGGTGTGACTGTGAGCAGAGTCCAGAGCTGCTCCTGAGGAGTCATTTCTGAGACTGAGAAACTAGAAGAACCGATTGTTTGCACTGCACCCATTTGGGAAATGTCTCTGATGTACACAGTCTACACATGATCATCGGGGGTCATGGAGAGCTTCATTTTATCTGGACTGTATATACATGAGAAAAGTGTCAAATAAAACACACAGAGAGAAACAAACATTTCAAACAAAAAATGTAATTAAATTAAATTTAGAATTAAAATTACATTTATGCATTTAGCAGACACTTTTATCCAAAGCAAGATTGTATGAATTTACAATTTACAACAAAAAACTTACTGTTCATGCACAATATACTGCAAAAATAAACTCTCATTAAACACCTCATTGTTCCTGGTTAAACAGTAAAACAGACTGATTGAACCATCACGAGTAAAGACAAATTTAAAATGTGAACATTTAAGAAAATGTGAAAATGTGCATCTGTTGATTTACAAAAAGCATTTGATTCAATCCGTCATGGTGGATTATTAGCACAAGTGGAAAACTTTATGATTTAGTCAAATAGTACAAAATGCTTCATACTCACTGGCAACACACAAACTGTCTTCTTTAAGTAATCTTCAAGTTTGAAAATCTTAATTTCTGAAAAATGAAAGTTTAGGGTAGATGCTTTCCTGGTCAAGTGCTGCTGTAATCCTTTCAAATTCAGCGGTCCAGTAATCAGTTCACAATTGGAAAAAAATCTTCTGATCAATCCCCAACATACACATTCAGGCCCAGTAATCCAAACACGGGGAAACTGCCTGGGTGTCAATGAACTCCAGAGAGCTTTCAAACCAAAAACACTGAAAACCCTTACTAGAACCTGCCTGACTGAACCTGACTGAACCCATGAAGAAACTAAGGCTTTTTTGTGCTCTTTCCATTTATTATGAGAGGCAACCACTGAATTTGAAATACGTACCAATAAGTAAATCACTGCACTTTCCTTTTCCAATATAAATGAACACTAGAGGCAGTAAAACTCTGACACATATTATTTTGACACAAATTTACAGAGTTTCGATTAATAAAGTGTAATTTTCACACAATTACTTGAACAAAATCATGTTATGACTTCAAAACAATTTTAATATCTTGGGAGATTTCAAAACTGATACTTTTGAACATTATCACTGAACATATCCAGATTCATATCTATGGGTTTTAGATATAGACATATCTAATGTTCCTCAAAGTTTCATAACTTTTCAATCACTGATCAAAAGTCTTTTAAAGAGAAGATTCTCAGATTTTCGGAGGTTCCGTATTTGTCTAATTTGGATCAGAGGCTCCATTATGAATGTCATCACATTTTGAGTTTGTTCCTCTGATCGTTGATGCGTAGTCCCACCCCCATTCCCAGATCGGTTCAAACTGTCATCTACTCAACCAATAAACATACGTTTTTGCTTTTGAACCACCAGTTAGCATGTTATTTGGAAATGTGAACAAACTCAAAGTCAAAGTATGTGTGCATGAAAACATACACAAAATAACACATTTGCATGAGTGCAAAGCACCATGTGAGAGCAAACATACGAAAGAATACTTTGACATAACACAAACCAAAAAAAAAGGGTAAACAGCTGTACATAAAGGAGAAAGTGCCAGAATTTGTGTTTTGGGTCACTAGGCAATGTACCGGTAGAATTAATTCCAGATCAGAGTACAGGCACCAGATTGTTATGTAATGTATAAATAATCCTTCGATAGTTTGTAAAGATCATTTGCACTTTTTGTTCAGTTGCATTTAGTATATATATTTTTTTCTCATTGTCAGGATTATGGACTTGTTTTTGGTCATGTTCCTGTCCTTGTTTAGTATGATTATGAGCCTATGCACCTGTGTTTCCCCATTTTTGCTTTGTATTTAAGTCTCTGCCTTTGTGTTCAGTGTCTGATGGGTCAACTTGTTGTCTACATGTGTTGGTTCAAGCACCTATTGTGGATTATCCTCTATGTTTCCTTGATTTAAGACAGTTCTCGTTTACTCATGCCTCCTGTGTATTTCCTCAAAAGTGTGTTGTGACACTCATTTTGTGCGTAGTGTGTAGAAATAATTTGCACTTGTTGTATTTTTGTTGCATTAGACAGTTGCACAATTGTTTTCACAACTTGCTACATTGCTTGCATTTGTTGTTCATCTTCAGGTTGCAAATATATTTCTCTGAGGAAAAAAAATAATTCTCCTGTCACTTTACTTCCATATTTTGTTATTGTATAACAACAGGAGGTAAAAGAGCTGGCTGTCTGGTGCACTCTCAACAACCTGGAGCTTAACACGCTCAAAACAGTGGAGATGATTGTGGACTTCAGGAGAAACCCCCCTGCACTCCCCCCACTCACCATCATGAACAGCCCTGTGACTGCAGTGGAGTCATTCAGGTTCCTGGGCACCACTGTCTCTCAGGACCTGAAGTGGGACATTCACATTGACTCCATCGTAAAAAAGGCCCAGCAGAGGTTGTACTTCCTCCGCCAGCTGAGGAAGTTTAACCTGCCACAGGAGCTGCTGAAACAGTTCTACTCCACCATCATTGAATCCATCCTCTGCACTTCAGTAACTGTCTGGTTCAGCTCAGCTTCTAAATCTGACCTCAGAAGACTACAGAGGGTAGTCCGGACAGCTGAGAGAATCATCGGTTCAACTCTCCCATCTATTCAAGAACTGTACTTATCCAGAGTGAGAAAAAGGGCTGTCAAAATCACTCTGGACCCCTCACATCCAGCACACTCCCTCTTTGAACTGTTGCCATCTGGTCGACGCTACAGAGAACTGAGCACTAGAACGACCAGACACAGGACCAGTTTCTTCCCTCAGGCAATCCATCTAATGAACAGCTTATAATAACGGCGAACACACTACACTTTATATTTATATACACATACACTTTATTTATCTAACGCACATACTTAGTATACACTTAAATTTTGCACACAATATATATGTACATACATAACTGCATTTTGTAATATACCTGCCTACAATTATCATTTGTATATTGTCATTCACTGTCTACTTATTTGTATTTTTTATTCTTTTATTATGTGTTTTATGTTCTGTCTGTCATTCTGTTGTACTGCGGAGCTTCTGTCACGAAAACAAATTCCTCGTATGTGTAAACATACCTGGCAATAAAGCTCATTCTGATTCTAAATCTGAATATTTACTTTACTCCATTAACTTTTGTCAACTTATCTACAGTATAGTTCAGTAAACTTAATAAACCTGTTTTCCACTGAAAATGCCTAGAATATTGCAATAAATTGTTATAATTTTCTACAAATTACAACTTTCTAAAGAAAAAATCCAAACTTCAGGAGTTTTTGTTTAAGTACAAAGTAATAAACATGCTATTGTTGCTTCCGTTTTTCTTAAAATTCTATCAAATTAATCCATTATAGAAAACAAGTGGAAAAATTGGGACTTTAAATTAGCTAGACTGAAACATCAAGTTCTTCTGTTTATAATGACATGTGGCACTTGATACTAACTGCTAGAATAGGCTTGAAAAAAACAAAGGAAATTACAGATGTGTCAGGTGCCCCAAAAATGTTAACTATAGTTAACAAAAGAAAGTAGAACTACTATCAAACAGAAAGAGAGCGAGTGGTTGAGCCTGAGCTTTATTTCCTGTCTCAGTACACAAAAGAACACCAATCTTACACTTTGACCAGGGCTGTGGTCCTGGTCAAGACAATCTCCTGAACTCCAAACTGAATGTCAGAATGGGAAAGAAAGGTGATTTAAGCAATTTTGAGCGTGGCATGGTTGTTGTTGCCAGACGGGCCGGTCTGAGTATTTCACAATCTTCTCAGTTACTGGGATTTTCACGCACAACCATTTCTAGGGTTTACAAAGAATGGTGTGAAAAGGGAAAAACATCCAGTATGCGGCAGTCCTGTGGAGGAAAATGCCTTGTTGATGCTAGAGGTCAGAGGAGAATGGGCCGACTGATTCAATCTGATAAAAGAGCAACTTTGACTGAAATAACCACTCGTTACAACCGAGGTATGCAGCAAAGCATTTGTGAAGCCACAACACACACAACCTTGAGGAGGATGGGCTACAACAGCAGAAGACCCCACCGGGTACCACTCTTCTCCACTACAAATAGGAAAAAGAGGCTACGATTTGCACCAGCTCACCAAAACTGGACAGATGAAGACTGGAAAAATGTTGCCTGGTCTGATGAGTCTCTGATGATTTCTGTTGAGACATTCAGATGGTAGAGTCAGAATTTGGCGTAAACAGAATGAGAACATGGATCCATCATGCCTTGTTACCACTGTGCAGGCTGCTGCTGCTGGTGTAATGGTGTGGGGGGGATGTTTTCTTGGCACACTTTAGGCCTCTTGGTGCTAATTGGGCATCGTTTAAATGCCACGGCCTACCTGAGCATTGTTTCTGACCATGTCCATCCCTTTATGACCACCATGTACCATCCTCTGATGGCTACTTCCAGCAGGATAATGCACCATGTCACAAAGCTTGAATCATTTCAAATTGGTTTCTTGAACATGACACTGAGTTCACTGTACTAAAATAGCCCCACAGTCACCTGATCTCAACCCAATCTTTGGGATATGGTGGAACGGGAGCTTCGTGCCCTGGATGTGCATCCCACAAATCTCCATCAAGTGCAAGATGCGATCCTATCAATATGGGCCAACATTTCTAAAGAATGCTTTCAGCACCTTGTTGAATCAATGCCATGTAGAATTAAGGCAGTTTTCAAACACAGCATTAGTATGGTGTTCCTAATATTCCTTTAGGTGAGTGTATTTGCTTCTCTGTCTTACCACGGGATGCTTTACACAAGCTTCAGTCTAGATCCAGAACACCTGAGAAGAGATGATGCCCAACCCCTCAGAGGAACTACAATGAAGCCAAACCTTAAACCAAAATACAGAACTATCATATTTTGCTATAAGTTTGATTGCATCATAATAATTGCTGTTAATACTTTTCTTTGTCTGCCTGATTACGTCTTTAATTGATTCTTTAATTGATTCTAATTGATTCCTTGAGTCACCACTGATAAGCTACTACTAAATATTATAGTAACATAAATTTTCTGTAAAGTTGCTTTGCAACGATTTTTATAATAATAATAAAAAAAACACTATACAAATAAAATTGAACTGCATTGAAAAGAGAGAGAGAGTGTTGTTGATCTGATGTAGTCACCTGTATCCAGAGCCACTTCACTGAGACGTCCTGCGGGGGTTAAAAACACTTCACTGAGACGTCCTGCGGGGGTTAAAAACACTTCTGTCTGTTTAATGCATCTGCATGGTTTGCAGTAGCTCAATACTGAAGCAGCACAGGGAATGGTTTTCAGTACAAAAATGAAATCCCAGCAGACAGATAACTTCCCCACAGCCCACGAGTTATTACTCATCCTTTAATAAATAATTATTCTGTCTGGTTTCACATCACGTTGTACCGTTGATCAGTGACGGGGAGGCCGTGCAATTGAACAGTGTGTTGGTGAAATGCTCAGTGCTGGCAGTAAAATCTTTCACACAAAACCCAATCCAGCAGCATACGCTGTTCTAATGAGCCTACGGGGGCTTGGCAGGTCCAAACTCCCGTTTGACTTCACACAAAGCTTTTCCTGCAAGCAAGTAATTGGCTGCTGATAGTGACCATCTCTGCCTCTGGTGACACCTCGACACTCTGTTTGCTAAGTAACGCCGTTTCCTGGAATCAGCCTGTCACTCGCCAACCGTAGTGCTTGCATCGGCACAAAATGCCTGACATCTCGAAAATGTGCCCAACTTCAGGCATGAAAGGGGCTTCATGTGAGGAGAGAGAAACTCATTTCACTACTGATCTGCAGCACTAGCAGAAAACTGGAGAGAAAGAGAGAGAGGGCCGTAGCTGCTCCGTGTGCCAGCTTTAAGCATATTTAAATCTACTTTCTTCAGCAAATCCAATACCTGCCACATTAAAATAAAGTGCCTTTCTCCAGAGCTCAGCTACAGCGTGGAATAAATATCCATTGGGAAAAAAACTATCCAACACAAAGAAAAGAGATGCCTTATATCACAGGACAATCCAATTCCTGCTGAAAATGACATTAGTCATTCAACTTTTCACACAAACACTTTATCCATTCAAAGGTAAAATGAGATCTGCTTCACAAATTATTTTACACTGTCAGTGAACTCAAGAAATCCAACTATTGCCACATGCTTATGCTATTACTATGCAGACCTAGCAACCTTGGAAAAATCTTTTGAGTACCATCAGTGTGACGGGACAGGACATGGATTTGTGTGGGAGATCGTGTGCAAATCATAATTACACGATAAGCAATATTCAATGTTAAATATTTTCAACATTTTAGCAGGTCTGCCCTCAGCCACACACACCTTTAACCAAGTTTTTTTTTTCTTTTGCAATAAAAAAAAAAAAACAGTACACTTCTGTATATTGTAGAAAACATGGATTATGTCTACTTCCAATTTATGTTGAGAAAAGTATTATTTTTGAGCATTGGCCATTATTTAGCACTGTGAACACATGTAATGTCGGCTTCATTCATACTAGACTCCAGAGGGCCAGAAAATCCACATATACATTACAGAAGTGATAGAACTCACAACGCTCCAGGAAATCTCTCATATGGACAATAGAAATGCTTTGAATGATGAAACATAAAGACACACTTAACTGTGAAAATACATAGTTTGTCTGTGTTCTTCATGTCATCTCTGGTATTTTCATAATAGCATATGTATAATCCATTGCTAATCAACATAGCCTTTCTTACAGCATAGAATATATCGTCTGCTCTCATGCTTGTTTGTTCGAAAAATTCATTATTTTACACATCATTTACATTATTACAATACCTTTCTCCCCAGTGTGGCAAAAAAGTCTTAATTAGTTCCAGGTTTGATGATGACCCGTCTTCCGAAAAACGAAATGTGTTGTGATTGGCGAATGGCTTACACAGTTTCAGTACTGCCCCGCCCCTTGCCAAAGCATCTAGTTCCATCTTCTCTGGTGGATTTAAGGATGGTGTCAATATTACCATATCAATTTGATCCGGTTTCAGACCCAAAGAATATTGAACAGGAGGATCGTACAGAACCTTTGAAGGCACAGATGTGTTTTTTTTTTTTTTTTTGGCAAATCACATTTTAGTGTCCCTAATCACATTTTAGATGTCAACAACTCCATAAAAACAACTGCATTTACTATGTACAGATAAGTGCAATGGTAATATGTATTATATCACAGAAACGGCATCCAACTTATACTTTAAAACTAAAATACCATACACAACAACAAATAAAGCAGCACACTTACAGGCTGTGATGAAGATACAGCAGGGGAACTGCTCCGTCTTTTAGCAAAAGCTTTTAAACCACCACTGTATTCCCTTATGTCTGCCCTCAAAACATGACGCTACAGCAGCACTTCTTCACTTCATCTTGTCTGATGCACTCCATCCACCGACCATAAGAATCTCTGTAGGCTAGATTTATTTTAATGGCAATGACAAAACCTGGAAAACAGGTCTGTAGTCCAAACTAGCTGTTAATTAGTTCTTGAAAAGGGATTTTTAAACAATGAAACATCTTCCTTTGGAGTGGACTTTGTAGAACCTTTTTATGCCCAAACATACACACTACACACTGCCTAAAATTCAAAAAGTGAAAAAGCATAATAGGACCCCATTAAGAATGTCTGCTTGTTACACCGGACATCATGTTTCACCACTTCTGGGTCCTAATGCTCTGCCAGACACCCTCCAAAAAATGACAAACTGTGCATATACAAACTCATGATGTCATGTAATACTGATTCATTAATACCTGATAGTGATTCTGCTAAAATATTAGTGTCTGAGACACTGTGAGCACGGAGACTGTGCAATATGCAATATTAAATTAAATAGTGTTCATAAATGGCTTGAGACAGTATTCTCAAGTGAAATGAGTAGAGGCTTGGACCCAGAAACAGCCTTCCTTACATCATGAATTAACAAGAGGATTCTCCCGAAGAAAGAATCTTGACCTTGATTCAGTTTCAGGTATTCAAAATATGACAACACAGAATTGTTATAAGCAGTGATTTAAGAGCATGTTATGCCTGTGTATTTAGATAAATGGAACATCAGATGGCTTTGAGCTGTAATGTCTGTACAATGTAGTGATGCAGTAGACAGACTCTATGTACAAATCAGACAATATCCCATTCCAATATTTTTCTAGCATAAACTAACATTTTAAAGAAATTAAAGTTCCATGTTGAAAGACTTTCTGATGCATTTCACTTACAGACTGTAAAATTTCTAGCGGCATTTTCATCGGTCAGGCATGGATCTATTCTGAATGGTTTATAACTTCTGAAAAAGTTTAATTCAGGAGCAAAGAATAATAATTTCTACTTTAAAAGCACCGATAGATTGCGACAGGCAGTTCATTTGTATAAGTTAAGCCTATTTGAGTTTTCTGCCATTACATGACAACATTTACAATAATTTACAATAAAGCGCTCATCACATTTGAGATGAATGATTAAAATTATGCAGAATACCTGCAAGTCATTCAGATGTAGCCGACAGGAGACAGATACGTGTCAAACTCACTGGAGGAGATGAGAGAAACGCAGCTTGTATCTGTCACAGTGTGTTTGCTCTGTGTAACCCTGGGTGTCCACTAGAGGTCTCACTTCCCCTTATCGTCACTGTTCATTGTTTTCAGCTGTTTCCACTTACATCGTTTGCACCTGTCTTTAAATACCTGGGTTGTTTCTGTCCTTGTTACGGAGTCCTTGTTTGATGTCTGAGCGTTACATGTCCGTAAACTCTTGCCTTGCCTTGCCTTGTCTATACCTGTGTTCGTGTCCTGTTTATGTTTTGTTTTGGATATTCTGGTTTTGACCCTGCTTGGCTTGTTTACCCGTTTGGATTACCCTTATTAAAGAAACATACCTGCATTTGGTTCTCTCGCCTCGTTCCTGTAACGCCGAATGTGACAGTATCTGTGTATATTCAGTAGATACTGTGGTAAATTAATAATGGAACTGTGTCAGATATTTCAGTAGCTATCAAAATATAGTTATGATAACACTACCATGTAGTTTGTTTCTCCAAAGTCTGAGTGCATTAATTACGCTGAGGCCCTTAACTGTCTGATCAGCTCTTCACCTGCTGCAGACGCACTCTTCCCGGTTCAGATATCAGGGCTTTCACTGGTCCCTTTATGGTTGAATATCTTTATTGGCAACTGAAGTGCCATCAACGGGTTTGAATATACATTGAATAACAAATTGTGGGCGTACTCAGTAACTAACTATGATTTGAAAGTAACAAAGCAGATTATTTGCTTAATTGTTATTTAAGTAAAAGTACAACTTTAAAAATACAAAAAAGTACAAGTAACCAAAAAAAGTCTTAATTACAGTAATGTGAATAGTTGTAATTCGTTACCTCCACCACTGTTTATAAGCTAATCTAAAAATATCCCCAAAAGGATCAAACTGAATGGTATTACTATACTTTTGAGGACATCTGGTCCCCTTCATGTAGGAAATTCCAGCTACATTCACTCACACACACATTCACAAACACTGGGTTTGTGACAGAGCTTTTGTGTAAAAAAAAAAAAAAAACACCATTGTAAATCCATTAAAGACCTGGAGCTATCGGAAAGTGACTTCTGTTGTGATGACAGAGCATTTAATGTACAGTCACGTCATTATCAAACACTGAAATCACATAACGCATTCATGATGCATGCATATAAAATCTGTGTGTGTGTGTGTGTTGTAGTGGGGACATCTTCTCCAATCTGCACTCGTTTACTAGATAAATAAAACACCCCCTGAACCGTCTGCTAAAGACAGACACAAAACTGTCATTTTATCTTTCTGCTCCATAAAGATGTCTGTGACACATAATAAGATGCTGAGAAATGGCTTTATATAAGAACGTTCTGCCATCATCCCACCAGAGGAAATCTTTCTGAATCTAAATGCATTTGATTTAAGCATTTATTACATTTCAAAAGGGACTATCAAACAGCTGCCAAATGGTACAGATGTCAGGAGCTGAATTAAATGTCAGTGGTGTCAGTTCAATCTTAATTAAATTTTCATTATAACTGTGTAATTGCTGAAGTGAAAAAATGCTGACTTGAGTTTGTCACAGGACCGCAGTGGAGCAGCTAGAAACTCTGACTTGAGATCGATGCATAACGTTAGTATTATAGTTCACAATGACCCTACAGTCCTGCGATGAAGCCTTGTGTGAGATCTTCTGTCCCAAATGGTAGCGATTTTGTGGAAGATGGTGCTATCTTCAATTTGACTTTCAGAAAACCTACTTGAATGGATGAACCTATTTGAATGCAAGAACTTGAATGGATTTTAGAGCACTCTGGAGGATAACGTCTGCCAAATGCATGAATACAAATGTGTTGTTGCTAAAGTGAACACTTTCCTAACTATGCTAGAAGTTTTGGAGAAAAAGGCAGTAGAAGATTTAATCAAATCACTGTTCAGTCATTTGATTGCGGTTAAAAAAATATGTTGGTATAATCAGTAAAAGAGACAGTAATAAATACAGAGTGTCATTTGTTTTAATTACATGTTGCAAATGAGATGAGCAATACACACAGATGTGGCAGCTAAAAAGCGATTTAAACCCTCCCAAGTACGTGTGTCTTCCTCCTGTTCTCCATGTTGGATTTACCCCCGTTTAGGATTAATAAAGACTCTTTTGATTATTCTCGGCTCTGTGTTCCCTCCAGCGTGACAAGTTACACTACAGTGTTGAACACACATTAATATTATACTAATAACAAACTGAAGTCATACTATCCTTTACTTTCACTGACTTTAGTCAAATTAGCAAAATACAACTTGAAATCTCCGAAAACGTAATGAGTTTTTAATGAGCATTCATCATGATGAAATGAAAGATATATCTTTGTGTCTATTGTAGGGGTTGAACAACTGATTTTTTTTTCCAACGTGGCTAAAAATTACATCAACATCCTTTTGTGTCACAACATAGTTCAACGACTTTAAGCAACGAACAACCTGCCATTTAGTGACTCAACCTAAATAAATTTCCAACTTGGCCTGTGCCGTGTTGGGACCTGGCTCCACAGTAAAAGGTTGAGCTGAAGCGGTAAGCGAGTGAGGCTTGAGATCAGCGGCGTGGCCCTGGCTCGTTGGGAGCATTCCACTGTGACCCAGCGCTGAAGGAGAGCCAGGTCTTGTGCACCACGGGGCGACGGTGTTGTCGGGCTTTGCTCATAATATTGGCTGCTTTGCTGGAGTGGATTTAGGAGTGAGGTTGGCTGATTGCTGGGAGATGAATAACTTAGATCATACAGATCCACTTTAACTACCCTTCGCAAGGACGGAGCGTCGGAATTCATCAGCGTTTGTCTCAGGCTTAAATAGAACAGAAAGTAATGGGCACGGCAAAGACTGTAGTTCGGCGGTGGAGTTTTATCACAGAAAGGGTGATCCTGGGGCCGGCAATTGGCCGGAGATCCAAAAATCCCCAGTATAAACCTTGTCATCTAAATGGTTGAAGCGGAGTCTGATGTAATGGCAAAAGGTGCAAACCGAATGCTGATAAACCGTCAACGGAGACAGGCAAGTCACCTATATTTATACCCTAGTGTTGATTATCTTAAGTGTGCGCCACCTGTGCTAATTAGGCTTAGTATCTGACGTGCTCCTCCCGAACCTTGTTAATGAAACTTCATTTTTAATGTCGAGCATCCAGTAATATAATCACACATGACATGCTTTCAGATTATGTATTTATTTGTAAACTTGTTATTGTTAACTGTTAGGAAATGAAGTGTAAATGTGGAAGTCCTTCAAAGATTTATTTTCCTGTAGCGCCCTCTACAGGACCAGCAACTAGACGACGTCAAGCTTAAAGCGTCATGGCACTTCATTGAAGTTGACTAGTCCACTAATCGATTATAAAGTGCAATCCCTAGTTTGTGTTTACAGAGCTTTTATGAAGATGACCCGAAATAAGTTGACTATTAAAAAGAACAACTGAATATCAGTTCACAAATTATTGGTAACATGTTGAAATTAATATTAACTAAGATTAATAAATGCTGTAAAAGTAGGCTATTGTTAGTCTTAGTTCATGTTAACTAATGTTAAATAATGAAAACTTATTGTAAACTGTTTCTGGAATATTGTTCAAATTGTTCCTGCCTTTAATATACAAATGCATAAAAATACTATGAAATGTATCATTTTTATAATATTAAATAAAATTAAATTAAATAATATTAATAAAATACAAAGCAGAATTATATTTACCTTTTTTATGCAATATTCATATATAAAACTGCCTCCTAATTTTAAAACACCACCGCATGCCACTAGTAGGTATGTGTGAAAATCACTTTTAACAAGTTAATCAAAAATGTTGTAGATGGAATAAAGAACCTAGCCTGTGTTCTTCTTCAGAACTTCAGAGTTCACGACATACTTAAAAATGTTATATGTGAGGATTTCCAGTCAGGATTTAGACCGTATCATAGTACTGAGACTGCTCTCCTTAGAGTTACAAATGATCTGCTCTTATCATCTGATGGTGTATCAGCACCTAGAAAGGACCTCTACATCCCTGAAAGACAGTGGAGACCAGGACAACTAGAGCCCAGATACAGATCCCCTGTAAAGACCTTGTCTCAGAGGAGCACCAGGACAAGACCACAGGAAACAGATGATTCTTCTGCACAATCTGACTTTGCTGCAGCCTGGAATTGAACTACTGGTTTCGTCTGGTCAGAGGAGAACTGACCCCCAACTGAGCCTGGTTTCTCCCAAGGTTTTTTTCTCCATTCTGTCACCGATGGAGTTTCGGTTCCTTGCCGCTGTCGCCTCTGGCTTGCTTAGTTGGGGTCACTTCATCTACAGCGATATCATTGACTTGATTGCAAATAAATGCACAGACACTATTTAACTGAACAGAGATGACATCACTGAATTCAATGATGAACTAACTGCCTTTAACTATCATTTTGCATTATTGAGACACTGTTTTCCAAATGAATGTTGTTCAGTGCTTTGGCGCAATGTATTTTGTTTAAAGCACTATATAAATAAAGGTGACTTGACTTGACATGTAATTAGCTGAAGTATTGTAATGCATATTTGGCTCACTGTCTGGGGAAGGTCCTTCCAAACCTTGTTAATAAAACATCATATATTTTATCCTTCTCCAAATGCATTTGTAAAAAGTATAGTATTTTTCAAATTAACTTGTAGTGTGCCAAGTTTGTGCTTGATGAAAGCATGAAATAACTACATTTTGTCACGGTAGGTAGAACCGTCCTCTCTGTTGATCACTATGTGCCCTGTCATTCGTCTTGTTTTTGTCAGATCGTTGTTTGAAGCTCCCTGTGCACATGCCTGGTTCCTCACCACACTGGATCGCTTCACCACTGGAGCCCCATCTACCCACCTCTCCACTGGATCGCCCGTCTCAGTTCCGGCGTCACACTCTCCTGCTTTATCATCTCAACGCAACATCCTGGCCACCTGTGACTTCATCTCTCTCCGTTCTGTTGTCCTTGCTGGTTTTATTCTGTTCATTTGTTTATCTACTCATTAAAATTACACTCACTTGCAATTGCTTCCTCGCCCGTCCTATCATTACACATTTAGAATGTATTTTCAGTTAGTATAGACTTGTCAATTTAGTTTTAGTATACTTATGAAATAAATATATTTTAAATGCAAATAATTATATCTATTTTTCACTAGGGCATTCTAGTGCTGTGGGCAAAAATTATTTCTTTCAACCAGTGACCGACAGCCACGTGACGAATGTTTTTCTACTGTGATGAGCACTAGCAGTGTAAACTGGCATTGATGTATCCACTATGGCTTCTCCATGCAGTTTTGATAAGAGCATGTGTTAGAACATACGGTATGACAGAACAACTCAACACACAGCCTGAGGCCCGACTGATGCTCGATTAACCCTTCTAAAAGCAGCCCGACTTCTGTGGCCCTATCAGGGCAGATTAAGATGATGTGCAGATCCAGTCCTGAGGAATTTTCAATTATAATGGGTCAGATGTTTTTACCCAAAGTGTGTTTCAGTCATTTGTCAAATGCTTTTAATCAGAGATGAAGCCATGCTAAGAGAACTGAACCTAGCTGAACCAAATCTGCCTTGACACACCTGTTTAATGTTTAACCTTTGACAGAGTCACTACATCGACTGTAACCTACCAGGACCAGACAAGTTGTGGACATTCCCTAGAAACAACTAAACATTCCTATTTTGAGTATAACTGAGCCTGTGACCTTCAACTATACTCACCTTTAATCAAACGCACAATCTTCACATGATGCTCTTAAAGGTCAGAGTTAATGCTAACATCATTCTTCAGGTGAAGCCAACATATTCAATTACAGCTATAAATGTAAGGGTAATCCAACTATGACAAGATACACACAGAAACTCAATGGTCTTCACCAAAAAAATGGCTAAATAAAAATTCAGTTTAAAATGAAATGATGACAGAATTATACTACAACAGTATAATAAAATATAATTCTCAAGTAATAATAATAATAATAATAGTAATAATAAAACCATTCTATAGCACTGTGATTGTCAAAAGAAGTTTGGAAATGTTACATTTTCATTCGATTACATTTTGAAGCATTAATTAAATTGGAAAACTTGTATTCATTTATTTGATTATGACCGTTTTGGTAATAATTTTTTCTATTAAATTATAAAATACAGAACATAAAAAAACAATAAATAGACAACAGGTGCACTATTTCTGTTAAAATGTTAATAAAGTTGTATTAAATTAAGACATCCTTAAGCTTATACGGAAAAAAGAATTTGAGGGGGAAAAAACATATATGATATTTGAATGCAAGGGATGACAGCCAAGTGACACACCATGAAACAAGAGCAAAGAGACTGAAGACAGTACGTTTTACAGCGTTTCGCTTCGCTGGTGTCACAGGATGTCACATTTTCCTCTTATTAGAGAAGTGGCCATGGTGTGCCAGAGTAACTGATGGCTAACAAAGGGGCATGAAGAAAAGCCTTGATCTTCCAAAGCATCATTAAATAAGAGCTTGTTCATAGTGCTTCTTTAATAAAGCACCGTTGCCTCACTTGGGTTTAAAGCAGCACAGGCAGCTTCATTTGGTGCACATACACATTAACATCTCATGTAAATAATCACAAAGTCGGTCCATAGTCTCCTGTTTACACGTTCACTCTGTACCAGAAACTACACTTTAGAGCATCTGCTTTGATAGAATAAAACAGAAGCTATTTCTCTGTTCTTGTGGTATTGTGTTCTCTGCTTTGTGCCGCTAGACCAACGACTGCATCAGTCCACCGTTCCACAGCTGCGGCTCTGAAAAATGGTTTCATTTGAAACTTCTAACAGCGCTAATGAGCTGCGCACTGGATTTTGCTTTTGGAAGTTGAGTTGGAGATAAAAGAAGCAGGAGGAAGTAGGTCAATGCTGCGCTCTCTCCCAAAACAGCAGAAATCCACTTACAGCAGAACTCTCAAACACCACGACAGCTCCAGCTCTGGGGCCGAGAGCCAAACACTGCTGCAAAAAACCCACAGAATATTTAAAACTTCAGAGAACTGCCAGAAATGTGCCATTTCTCACAGTCCTGCTGCTACCACCGTCACAGTCTCACATCAAGAAACACAACATTGGCCAGCAGCTCATCCACATCCATAAATACATGATGCAATTAAGACAGGCTAAAATATATTAATGAGCAAGAATAATGAATGACCATCCTCTCAAATGACAGCGAATACTACTTTAAACATGCAAAATACCTATAGGCAACAATCTGTGGTAATAACCATTTTATTTGCGCTTTTATTTACAAAAATTGACAAAAAACAATTTGAAATAATTTATAATCACACTGCCAAAAAACTCTCATAGATGCACAAAGACTGATGCATTTAAGAATAAAGCAGCTGTCAGTCCTCCACACGTTTGTGTGTCCTTGCATTAAAGATCAGAGTTGTTCACACAGAGAAAGAGACCAGACTTACTGGGAAAGCTGCGGACAGACGCTGATGAACTGAACTGACCTCACTGTTCACGAGGGCATATGAAGTGAAAGGACACATGTGAAAAGTTCGCTCAGTGTGGATGTGACACACTCACATTTATTCATTCAGCAGGTGCTTTTACTCAAAGATACTTTCATGAGGAATACTACAACAAAATACCATTGAGACGACAGAAAACTGCTCAGCTGTGTACGAGTATAAAAGAGATGTGGGTGAAATGCTGTGAGACAACAGTAAGAGAAGAGTTTCTTTTTTTAAATCGCATTAATAGCTAAATGCTCATGGAGGAGACCAGCTCGGATCCCTCTCCAATGCTGAATGTGACATTCGGGCAAGTGATTGTGTGCCCTACAACGTGTGTTCAGTGTGAATCAACACAGTGATGGATGGGACCTACAGACCTGGACATCACAACTTCAACGCGTCTCGTCTTTTAATGCCACGCATGAGACACAAGATGACTTGAATTAAAAGGATGAACTGCCATTAGACCACACCAAGAATTTGATGAATGTTTTACGTTCAACATATTTACAAGACTTTCATGTTTATGCCTCTGATTACTTTTCTTCTTTTTTAGAAGAAAACAAACATAACCCCAGGTATTTATTCAATACAGTGGCTAAATTAACGAAAAATAAAGCCTCAACAAGTGTTGACATTTCCCAACACCACAGCAGTAATGACTTTATGAACTACTTTACTTCTAAAATCGATAATATTAGAGATAAAATTGCAACCATCCCCCCCTGAGTAACAGTTCCACTCATTCTCTACTATAGGAGAGGAAGAATTGTATAAACTTGTTAAATCATCTAAATCAACAACATGTATGTTAGACCCTATACCATCTAAGCTCCTAAAAGAGGTGCTTCCAGAAGTCATAGATCCTCTTCTGACTATTATTAATTCCTCATTGTCATTAGGATATGTCCCCAAAACCTTCAAACTGGCTGTTATTAAGCCTCTCATAAAAAAAAACCACAACTTGACCCAAAGAACTAGTTAATTATAGACCAATCTCGAATCTCCCTTTTCTGTCCAAGATACTAGAAAAGGTGGTATCCTCACAATTATATTCCTTCTTAGAGAAAAATGGTATATGTGAGGATTTCCAGTCAGGATTTAGACCGTATCATAGTACTGAAACTGCTCTCCTTAGAGTTACAAATGATCTGCTCTTATCATCTGATCGTGGGTGTATCTCTCTATTAGTTTTATTGGATCTTAGTGCTGCGTTTGACACAATTGACCACAGCATTCTTTTGCATAGACTTGAACACTTTGTTGGCATCAGTGGAAGTGCATTAGCATGGTTTAAATCGTACTTATATGACCGCCATCAGTTCGTAGCAGTGAATGAAGATGTACCATATCGATCACAAGTGCAGTATGGAGTACCTCAAGGCTCAGTACTAGGGCCACTACTCTTCATGCTTTATATGTTACCCTTGGGAGATATCATCAGGAAACATGGTGTTAGCTTTCACTGTTATGCTGATGATACTCAGCTCTATATTTCTTCGTGGCCCGGTGAAACACACCAATGTGAAAAACTAATGGAATGCATAGTCGATATAAAAAATTGGATGACGAGTAATTTCTTACTGCTAAATTCTGAAAAAACAGAGGTGTTAATTATAGGACCTAAAAACTCTGCTTGTAATAACCTAGAACACCGTCTAAGACTTGATGGCTGCTCTGTCAATTCTTCGTCATCAGTTAGGAACCTAGATGTGCTATTTGATCGCAATCTTTCCTTAGAAAGCCACGTTTCTAGCATTTGTAAAACTGCATTTTTCCATCTCAAAAATATATCTAAATTACGGCCTATGCTCTCAATGTCAAATGCAGAAATGTTAATCCATGCATTTATGACCTCAAGGTTAGAGTATTGTAATGCTTTATTGGGTGGCTGTTCTGCACGCTTAGTAAACAAACTACAGCTAGTCCAAAATGCAGCAGCAAGAGTTCTTACTAGAACCAGGAAGTATGACCATATTAGCCCGGTCCTGTCCACACTGCACTGGCTCCCTATCAAACATCGTATAGATTTTAAAATATTGTTTATTACTTATAAAGCCTGGATGGTTTAGCACCTCAGTATTTGAATGAGCTCCTTTTACAGTATACTCCTCTACGTCCGCTATGTTCTCAAAACTCAGGCAATTTGATAATACCTAGAATATCAAAATCAACTGCGGGCGGCAGATCCTTTTCCTATTTGGCGCCTAAACTCTGGAATAACCTACCTAACATTGTTCGGGAGGCAGACACACTCTTGCAGTTTAAATCTAGATTAAAGACCCATCTCTTTAACCTGGCATACACATAACATACCAGAGGTGGGTAGTAACGAGTTACATTTACTTCGTTACATTTACTTGAGTAATTTTTCGGGGTAACGAATACTTTTCGGAGTATATTTAAAGATGGGTACTTTATACTCTTACTTGAGTACATTTTTTGGGAAAAATCTGTACTTTTACTTCGTTACTGTGGGCGACGCCCCTCTCGTTACTTTATCTTAATGCAATAAATGCTTCAGTTTATTCCAAACGCGCCGTCTACTTTTCTCTCGACAATGAGCGATGCCCATTCGCGAATGATTCATTCTTTTGAGTCAACTCTGTTTAAAGGCTTGATCAAACCAATTGGCAAACGAGTGAATTGGTTCATGAATCAGTTTGATTGAGTCGTTCAGTTCCATGCTGCACGCGCTGAGCTCTGAAGCGGTTCACTCAGAGTTGTAACGTTTAAGAATATTAGCCGCGTTGAAAACGGGGCTATGGAACTGCACTGAATTGAAAGCTAATCTGCAAAGGCTATTCTTTGCTTGCGATGGAGATCCTTATTAGATGAACGCGTGTGCTGTCTACTGTTTAACAGGTAATGACTTGGGCTACATTCGATTACAGTACACGATACCACTGTGACATTAGTTTGTTGTACGTGTGTGGCTTATAACAGGTTGAATGCAGCTTCCAAAAGACAAAGAATAGCCGATTAAGATTTTATTAATTTTAATACAATCACACCAGTGCGAGTACGTTCAGCAAGTCATATCATCAGCTGCTAAATTCAGATCTGTGATCGCTTGCTGGCGCTGAGCCAGAGACAGACGCGTTTTTACAGCGCTGCGCATTAACCAATCACACACGGTTCTGTTGAGCTTTTGAATGCAATGGCCAATCAGAGGTGTTCCGATGAGTCATCGCTGAAATGCCGGTGCTTCCTTCACTCGCTCACTTACTGAATACCTCTTTCTGCCGAATTCTCTCGTCAGAAACAACAAAGTGCAGATGTGTGTACGAATCTATAATTAAGATATTGATTTCACAGTGTTAACAGTTTCAGTGATTTTAATGGTAGTTTCTGAGAGTGAATGAAATCTAGACTGTCAGTGAAAATTATGTTTAATAATGTAAATGTTATTTGCTCTCTTTCTGAACAATGAAAGATTAGTATTTTAATTAAAAGATTAGATTTAATATTTATATCACATTAACTTTCAATGTTAAATTCACATTTAAAATAAAGTCAGTCGTATTAAAAATATGTTATGGCATGACACCTATATTTGTTACTTACATAAACAGACAGGGTTTTATAATAAATTACATAAATTGGATTAAAGGCTGATGAAATATATACATTTATACACACACACATACATTACATACATTTTTTTGTCTATATATCTATATAAAAAAAGGCTCCGTATATATGACCCAAAGTAACTAGTAACTAACTACTTGAGTAGATTTTTTATCCGATACTCTTTTACTCTTACTCAAGTAACTATTCAAGACTAGTACTTTTACTTTTACTTGAGTAAATATTTCTAGAATTACTTTTACTTTTACTTGAGTAAAGTTTTTGGGTACTCTACCCACCTCTGTAACATACTAATATGCTTTTAATATCCAAATCCGTTAAAGGATTTTTAGGCTGCATTAATTAGGTAAACCGGAACCGGAATCACTTCACATAACACCCGATGTACTTGCTACATCATTAGAAGAATGGCATCTACGCTAATATTAGTCTGTTTCTCTATTACTCCGAGGTCACCGTAGCCACCAGATCCAGTCTGTGTCCAGATCAGAGGGTCACTGCAGTCACCTGGATCCAGTACGTATCCAGACCAGATGGTGGATCAGCACCTAGAAAGGACCTCTACTGCCCTGAAAGACAGCGGAGACCAGGACAACTAGAGCCCAGATACAGATCCCCTGTAAAGACCTTGTCTCAGAGGAGCACCAGGACAAGACCACAGGAAACAGATGATTCTTCTGCACAATCTGACTTTGCTGCAGCCTGGAATTGAACTACTGGTTTCGTCTGGTCAGAGGAGAACTGACCCCCCAACTGAGCCTGGTTTCTCCCAAGGGTTTTTTCTCCATTCTGTCACTGATGGAGTTTCGGTTCCTTGCCGCTGTCGCCTCTGGCTTGCTTAGTTGGGGTCACTTCATCTACAGCGATATCATTGACTTGATTGCAAATAAATGCACAGACACTATTTAACTGAACAGAGATGACATCACTGAATTCAATGATGAACTGCCTTTAACTATCATTTTGCATTATTGAGACACTGTTTTCCTAATGAATGTTGTTCAGTGCTTTGACGCAATGTATTTTGTTTAAAGCGCTATATAAATAAAGGTGATTGATTGATTGATGCCCAGTTCACATAATTCTGATTGTAGACATCTCCACAACCAGATGTCACATTCCAGCTGCTTGGTTTTGTGTTTGTGTCACTCTGTATCACAGCACGGGTTTCGGTGCACAGAGATCAATTAAACCTTTTGTTTTCACAGCAAACGGACCTGCAATTACACACACTCGTTTAAACACAGCATGTAAAGATGACGTAGAGCTGAGAAACCCCACTGATGTAAAGGAATCTTAAATGAGTGCAGATGGCGTCTGTGTGTGCGTGTGGACAGGAATAAAGGAGGATGTGGACTCGTTTAGGAGGATAATCTGTTTCCTGAGCCATTGTCACTAAACGAGACAGAATCTGCTTGTTAAGGGAGGGTTTGGGTCACACTGCTCTCTGAGCCTCTATTTAGCAACACAAAGCCTACAATTATTGCTGTCCATTTGTGACTTTGCGCTGTAATTTAGCTCAGAGAAATCTCTGCCAGTTGCTGCAGCTCACAGTAACAACGGCTCTGTCCTTGAAGGCCCTGTTTCCGGCTAAGATTATGCCGTTTTCTGCTGTCACCTCATCTGCTCTGTCTTCTGTATCAGTGCATGACTGCCCGACTGCAGAGAATAAAGCACCGTGGCCATGAGGCAAACCCCATGATGAAATTATGAATGAAATTATTCAACACCAGGACAATCACTACAACCCTTCCTGATGAGTCAAAGACTGATGAATTACAGACAATAACCCTCAACACAACAATAACAGCTTCAAATAACTAAATGTGATGAACACATACCGTATGTAATATACATACAGGATGTAAATGCACAACTGTCACTCAATAGAGTGGATGGAGATGATCTGATCACATATCATCCTGTTTGGGTTCAACTAGCGGTTGCTCATTTAAATGGGCTTTTAACCATTAACTTTCTCATAATAATCAATAATAGTGATAATCAGTAAAGACTGGGACATAAATATGTATTCATATTTCTTTTTTTTTTCAGTTAAATTTCTCCGGTTTAGAAATTTTCACTGGATACACACACACACACACACACACAATAAATACCACACACAGTTTGTCTAAGCAGTTCTTTTGCCATTAATTGTAAAAGTCCAGTGAGATTGTTGTCTGTTTAGGAGTCTGACCGCAGATCTGCTCTGACCTTCATCCAGTCTGTCTGGGATTACATGAAGAATCAGAAAAGAAACTGAGACAGACTAAATCCAGAAAAACTCCAGCAACGAATCCAAGACACTTCAAGAGCTTGCACTTTTAACATTCAGTCTTACAATATTAAGTGGCAAACTTAATGTGTTGTACTGAAAAATAGCTAAATAAACCAGCAGACAATGCATTTGCGTAACAGAATGTGTGTGTGTGTGTGTGTGTGTGTGTGTGTGTGTGTGTGTGTGTGTGTGTGTGTTACATCACAGATTATTAAAAATAAAGCAGCAAGCCATCTCTACACCTAACACCAACTCTTAATCTATAACTGGCTAATTGGGGCATATTGATATTGGGATATAACAGGAGCGGTCCATAAGCTGTGAATGCTCTGCATACCCAAGCCATTTCAGAGACTGGCTAAATAATATAAACGTGATTATGAGTCAATCTCTTGGTTTTTGAGATTCACATAATAAATAGCTGGAAATAAGTGTGCAAAATTATTTATTTGTCAAACAACATACATTTTCTGTAAATCTGGCATCTCATGTGATCCTGCTAATGCTTTTTCATAAAGATCATTTATAAATCCATAGTATACACTCTGCACATCATCGTAGCGCTGACATTTTATAATGAGGAAGGTGTAATCTCAGTATCTTTTAACAGCTCTGTAGCCAGGAGATCACACCCATCCGTTCTCCAATCCGCTTGTCCTCTGTAGAGTCGTGAGGATGCTGAAGTTTATCAGGCAAAAACACTGGGCAACAGGTGCTACACATGAGTCACTGTGCGAGCATAGTATAAATACAGAAAGTACTGCAGAAGCAGATTTAAGGAGTTTTGTGAGGCAGAAGGACCATGACTATACACTGCTTTAAGCAGCCACAACCACAGTAGCACAGTGGGCAGAGATGTAAACATTTCTAGGATTTTTAAAATGTCTGAAAGCATCTACCTCCACCAGTACAGCCAGCTGTAGCAGCAAATAACTGTAATCTGTTCTCCATAAATGCCAGGAGCCTCACACAAAACCATCACTGCAGGATTCTAAGAACACTATTCAGCAGATCTTGAGGGAGATGAGGAGAAATGTTAAGACAGCCATGAAAGGATTGAGAAGACGAGAGATGTGGAGGTATTGCCGGAGGAAATGAGAAACAAAACACAAAGAGAAAGACTGGAGAGAGCGAAAAACACAGACCGTCACTTGGAGGAATCAGAAAACTAGGACAGGTAAGACAGACAAAATAAATAATAATAATCATAATAAATAAACCTCTCACACTAAAAAAAAGCTGGATATAAACAGCTCCAAGTGTCTTTAAAGAAGAAATAAGAGAACGAGAAACAAGTCAACTGTGAGGGAAGTTGAATGAAATCCAAACACAGTCTTAAGGGCCCTTCACAGTTACAGCAAAGGAGAAAAAGTGAAGTGAATTGCAGACGAAGGGTACTTTCACACCAATCATGAAATGATGGATCGCCTTTAGAAAGAGAACAGGGAGCTCTATAGACTGATGGTGAGTGCATTATTCTTTTATGTTTTGTTAGAAAAAGAAACAATGTAGTCTGCTGTGTTAAAAGAATATAATGCTCCATTTTTCTGAATGGTGTTTCTAATATAATATGGTTATTTAATACTTTTCTTTGGTGTTTACACTGGTTTTCAAAATGACTTCCTGTGTTTCAGCACCACCAATCTTGCCCTTTTTGCCCTGATCACATCCGGTGTGAATAGCTCCATAGGGTCTATTGTTGTGATTCCAGAAATTCATTGCTCTGCACACTCAGTAAGAAAGGCACTTGAGTCTGAACAATGATTCTGATCAGTTCCTGATGTTAGGAACTATGTGAACCACCGGCAGCATAACTGATATGTGAATGACACGACAGCCATGAGTGTTAATCTGTGAATGACCACCTTCAAAACTTAGGCAGGTGACTTGCTGCCTCGCTGTCATATCAGGTAATGACTTTGCATGCAGCGTTTTTGCATGAAGGCACCTCACGAAACTGATTTTGGACAGGCTTCTGAGGAAGTGTAATGTTTTAATGATCTACAGCAAAATATAGAGAGCTTTGGTGATAACTAAGTGGATATTTCATTACTGCAATATTAATTTCTCGCTAGAAATGACATCAAAAGTGGAAAATGTTGATCAGAAACATACATTTACACACAAACTGACCACCGACCGTAACTTTCAGACACCATCTTTATTTTTTTGCTTAACTCACAGAATGTAACGCACAGGATTGTGGGATATCAAAGGCAATGATGGATACATCTATGCTGCCTTCAAAAACCGGCCAGATGAAGGCATCTCAGGAGACAGGAAGTGAAGCTAACACTGGATTCGGACATTGCCTTGATGCCTCACGACCTTGGAATGGATCCTTCGAAGGCAGCATATTTCAGTTTTTGGATGCAGCCTTAATTTTCACAAGCACAGGAAATCTTGTTGTGCGTATTTTATTCATGATAGGCACACAAAAAGCAGGTTTCCTTCAGATAACAGAATGTAAGGGAGAACCTCAGCTTCGGCTACAGACAGACACAAATCAATGCGTGACTAACACAAACTGTTATGCTCTGGCAGATGCACGAGCTTCTACAGTCTTGATCTTATATAAGTACTGCAGAAAATCTCTACTGCCGGCAGCAAGTTTTGTTGTATAAATAAAAGTATTCTAGTACAGTATATAAACCTTTCAAATATTCCACAAAACCATATTATTGGTTATGGTTGGTATATTAGATGCAATTGTAAGGTTGAATCAAATATAATACAAACTTAGGTTGGTTGACATTCTGAAATCATAATCAACACATTATTTCAAAACAAGTGATATTTATCTGGCACAAACTGTTTAGAAATGGAAGCAGCCTGCTTCTGTAATCCGTCAACTAAACATATGCTTGGCTATAGGAGCCAGTGGAACCCTGGGCGGAAGTGGACAATTTAATTTGAGCAAAGATTTATCACCCATGTTAGAAAATAGAAATTTTTATGGAACCATGTAGTGACAAAAAAAAAGTGACATGACATACAGCCAAGTATGGTGACTCATACTCAGAATTCATGCTCTGCATTTTACCCATCCAAAGTGCACACACACAGCACTTCTGCTGCGGTGCCCGGGGAGCAGTTGGCAGCTCAAGGGCACCTCAAGGGCACCTTAGTCATGGTATTGACGACCAAAGACTTGAAACCACAACCTTAGGGTTAGGAGTCTAACTATCTAACCATTAGGCCACGACTTCCCATATGCACATATATGTGTACAGATACATATGTATATACATATAAACACAGAACACTTACTATTTATACTACAATAAGGCACAGAATATACTAATAATATAAGTTCATAAACCAAATTTGCTGGGCCTAAATACAAACCTAAATACCTCCCTCTGTAATTGGATTCTGGATTTTCTAACTGAAAGACCTCAGTCAGTCCATGTCGGCCACAACACCTCAAGCACTACCACACTGGGCACAGGTGCCCCACAAGGCTGTGTGCTCAGCCCACTGCTCTTCATGCTGCTGACCCATGACTGCACTGCCAAGTTCAGCTCCAACCACATCATCAAGTTCAAGGATGGCACTGGCAGCACTTAATTCCTGGGGTGCACATCACAGGGGATTTCACTTGGACCACCAACACCATGTCACTCTCCAAGAAGGCACAACAGTGCCTACACTTTCTTCTCCTGCTGAAAATAGCAAGTCTCCCTCCACCCGTTCTCACCACATTCTACAGAGGAGCCATAGAGAGCTTGCAGACCAGCTGCATCACTGTCTGGTACAGGAACTGTAGTGCAGCGCACAGCAAGACCCTCCAGTGGAGGGTGAACACAGCTAAAAATATCATTGATGCCCCTCTCCCCTTCTTTCTGGACATTTTCTTTACACAATGTTCCAGCAAAGCCAACAGTATCATGAAGGACCCCATCCATCCCTCCCACAGTCTCTTCCAACTCCTACTGTACCATCAGGAAGACGTTACCGGAGCATCAGAGCCTGGTCCGCCAGACCCCTCCCCAAGGCTGTAAGAGACCTGATCTCAAATCACCCCACACTCCTCTGAAAATCCCCTACCTCCTGAAACATGGACCATCTCACCTCATTACCACATCCCAGAAAAACTGTCTGAAACAGTGTGCTACATGAACACCTTTAGTAACACAATCTCTTATATGCACACTAGACACTTTTCACACACACTGCTGTGTGTACATAATCCCAAAAAGGACTTAGTAAAATGTGTGTTTATATGCTCATGCACTACAAATCATCTTGCACTGTTCCCCAGCCAACTGCTTGACTTATGTTTCTCTTTGCACATGTACAGTATTATGTGAAGCATTCGTTTGGTTTACATTTTTTAGTTTATATATTGGTAAGCATTTATATATCGTTTATTTAAAATCAAAATCTGTCAGTAGGTTAGTTGTCTATAGGTTTATACTGTTTTACTTCATTGCTGTATGTCTGTATTAATGTAGTGTCTGTATTAATGGTCCTGTGAGGCACGACATTTCATTCCATTGTATGTCCACACATGTAGCAGAATGGCAATAAAGCTCGACTTGACTTGAACTTGACTTGAGTAGTGCATAAGTGTTTGAATTGGGATGTGAGAATTGGAATGATTCATTAAAAGAAATGGATCAGAAGAGTCATCTGCCTCGGTCTCATGGACAGCTCAGACTGTTCAGACTATAGTTCACTAATGCGTCTACAGTGAGTGAGATGTTAGGACTATTTCGGAGGACGACAAACTGTCTCTACAAGTCAGTCGGTTGATGTGGATATGAAAAGTGGCTCACACTGGCATAAACATCTGTAAGTTCAGAATTCTGCACACACTCCTTTCGCTACAGTATTTGGTATTATTACGTGTCAGCACTGATCTATTTATCTGTCACCATCTTGTTTGTCTGTAACTCAACTCAACAACGTCCCGTGTTTGGACAGGATGAGAGCAGGTAAGTGACCGTCACCGTCCCTGAAGGAGACAGCGTGTATTCTGTCTGTCTCAGGTCTTCTGTTGCAGAAATTACCTAACTTGCAGAACACACACAAATGAAAAATGGTGCTGGGCTGGTCATATCGGCAATGTCTCCATCTCCTTTCCTTCTCTGCAATTCCACACTTCCCATGCAACGAAGCAAGAAGATACAACAATGCAGACCAGAAGAGAGGTAAAACACAGTTCAGAAAGAGACGACGGACAGAGAGAGATGAGAAGAGGTGTGAGTGAAGACACACAGTCGACCACGACACCGAGCATAACTGAGTCTCTTAGTGGTTGGAGAGGCATAATCCAGAGACGTCTGCCTCCATTCATGATCACTGAGCCGTGCAGACACACACAGAAAGAGAGAAAGCATGTGAGTTATGAGGGCTTCCTGTGCTATTCATCTGTGGCCACTGGAAACTGAAGGTCAGAAACAGACAGAGCAAGACAGCAGAGCCCATATCTGCTCATTTCACTGACTGCCACAGCTGAGAGACAGCGAGACTTGCTCAACTTTCACCATGATTCATCTGAGGATCTATACTAGTAGGAGTGTTCTTGAAATAACTTGTACTTCTGTATGGATGGGAGAACTAGTAATTCTGCTACACACTTCATGCTCTTTGTCTGTTAAAGTGCTGTTCTTTTATCTGAATGAATAAACTTTCTGTAATGCTGGTCTGCTACTGTGATATGATCAATGTCAGATCTTAAACAACGTGTCAAAAAATGAGCTGCACCTGGTCTGTGGATTTTGAAAGTCCAAGTAGTTATTTTTCCTCTAAAATGAATTGAGATATGACAACAGTAGTTTACGCACGCTTAACTCACCAGAACATGATCATCTTCTGTTCGATACGGCAGAGAGACAAAACAGCTCAAGAGATCAGCGTAAGAAAATAACTCTCTGCTCGACAGCGAACCACCGGCTAAAGTGGATTTGAATTGACTGGTGTGGACTGGAGCGGCTCAAGAGGAAGATGATTTGATTCTGATTTCTGCAGTGACCATTATGCTATAGGATTTCTGAAAAATGAAAAGTACAAATCATCAGCTCATCCATTTTCAAGCAAAGCTATCGTCATTCTCAATCAATACGAACAGGCTCAGCGGATCCTGCACGCAACAGACACAAAAAGACAAACAAAAGTGGTTTGGAGACATCGAACTCACGTTCAGCGACGAATCCATTTAAAAGAGATGAAGACAAGTTAAACCACATTAAAGTACTCAAATCCTCCAATCTAATAGACAGGACAGCCTAGAATAGCGATAAATCAAGGATCGACAGTAACCTCTTTTGTATTTACTTTTCAGAATGAAAGGTTTAAAAGATGTAATGCATTTATAGTCAATGTACAGTCCCCAAACAAAAATCACAAATCAAATGAGTTCAAATCTCTATGCAAATAAATCCACAGCTAGTTAAAGGTTTCTAGTGGCTGGACAGACCAACACCATCATTTCAATATAATATAAAGTTGTGTTATCTGAGGGAATCATGCTGGCCATTTATTCAGTGTGGAACTCCTGCTCTGTTACTAGGAAAGCTCGGCTGAATACAGATAAGACTTCCTTAGACTAACGATAAGCATTCACTAATTGAGAGAAATGATGTAATATCGATCTGCCGTACAGCCCCATGGCTATGACATTTACCAAAGCGGTAGCGGTCGACTGCAGAGAGATGAAAATGGCGCGGTTTGTCAGAGCTGGGGGCATCGACATGAGGAGACATGAGTATTATATAATTATTAGTCTTGAAACGATTCTGTGTACTGTGAAAGCAGGCTGATATGCAATGCAGGAAAAGAAAGACAACAAAAGAGCAATATTCCACTTCAAGAAAGGGCATTCATTATAAATTATGCTTACTGTATATTTACAATGAAATATTAATGCTTGTTGCTGAAATCTGACAAATATTTTCTTATATATGAATGTTTATACATAAATAAATGTAAGAAGAGAAGACCAAGCTTCTTTCTTGACTTCATTTGCATATGAAATTGGCATATTTATGTACTGAAATGTAAATGCCCAGATGAATAGACCAACCACAATGGCATCATCAGTTTCAGTTTCAAAATATTTGGGGGAGTCATGGCCTAGTGGTTAGAGATTCTGACTTGTAATCCAAAGGCTGTGAGTTTGAGTCTTAAGCCGGCAGGAATTGTAGATGGGGGAGAGAATGTACAACACTCTCTCTATCCTCAATACCACGACTGAGCTGCCCTTGAGCAAGACACCGAACCCCCAACTGCTCCCCAGGCGCCGCAGCATAAATGATGCCCACTGCTCCGGGTGTGTGTTCCCAGTGTGTGTGTGTGTTCACTGCTGTGTGTGTGCACTTTGGATAGGTTAAAAGTAGAGCACGAATTCCAAGTATGGGCGACCACGGCACGTTGAAAGGCTGATGTTCTTTTGGGCTTTAATGCTGTAAAGCACTCCTGTTAATGCAATCTGAAGCAGAACTAGATCTATAAAATGCAAAACTAGTCCATCCAATTCACCGGTGATCCACTTGCCAAAAGCTTTCTCTTTGTTTCTCTGACAGTCGTGCTCGCCCATTGTCTTGGATTCTCAAGTGGTGCATTCAGATGGAAATGAAAGGCTGGTGGCACTGCCATTAAGAAAGTGAGTCACGCAGCCCTCGATGGCCATTTCTCATGCCCTGATGTCAGATCTTATAGCTGAAACTGCATGTCAGGAGTCACGGCTTAGAGAGGAACAGCTGGAGCTGTTTGAGGGTTTTAGAACAGGGAAAGAAGGAGAACAGACACATATAATCACAAACGAAAACTTTAGTGTGCAAAGGGCTGTAAAAGCATCACGCAGTGTTCGTGTGAGCAGCTTGTGATTCATTTCAGCGCCTCAGAGTGGCTCAGTTCACAGTTAGGCTTTATTTGTACATTTTTGTGAAGCAATGATAAGAGGATTGCACTACATTGGTAATGACACATGTTTGTAAACCTGTTCAAAGTTTCTACAGCGGCACAAAGTAAAGAGCCTCTGATGTCATGTCCTCGCCATGGACTTATGGTTTAAATGTGAACACAAAACACTAGACTTCTCTCATATCAGCTGGGCCTGAAGATGAACACTGGATAAGAAAACGGGCAATCTGACCAATTATAACAAAAGGGGCATGACTGAAGGTCAGATATGAATGACCTAAGCACCTTCAGGACTGGTATTGTAGGTGGAGGAAGTGAATGTACAGCACTCTCTCCATCTTCAGTACCACGACTGAGGTGCCCTTGAGCAAGACACCTAACCCCTAACTGCCTTACTGCTCCAGGTGTGTGTTCACAGTGTGTGTGTGTGTTCACTGCTGTGTGTGCGCACTTTGGGTTAAATGTAGAGCATGAATTCTGAGTATGGGTCACCATACCTAGCTGTATGTCACTTCACTTTCACTTTCATTATTAAGAAAGCAATGTGTATATGAAGATTATTCATGACTATCCAGCCAGGAAAATCAGTTCATAGATGTTTTCATTTATACTTTAACAGGTGTTTTACTCTGATCAAAAGCCTTTTCTAATGCAGAAGCCACAAATCACATCAAGCCAAACATGTCCATCTTAATACATCATAAACCCATCCACCACATCAGACATCTGCTGCTTCAAGACACTGAGAGACCCGGCTGAAGAACGGTTCAAACCAACAGTGCCTGATCTACAGCCGAAAACCATGGAGAAATAAGGCTCTTTCACACACTCACACACACACACACACCTGATTCTGGTGCATTTAGGTACGTTCTGGTACATTCTGATGCATATGTGTATTATGAAAACACTACACAAATACAGACTAAACTGTAACACCACAGACGCCTGAGAACAGAATCCAGAGAATCTACGAATCCTATCCACGCTTGCATCAGTCTGAGCTTCTCAAAGTGCATTGGATTTTTAGCCAAGTCTTTTAGCAATCATAGTTTAGAGGGGTAATTTCCATGAGTCTGCAGTCATTTGAGCCCGGTTAGTCTTTGTGAAGAACGCTATTCATGTTCACTCATTCGAGTCCAGCGACTCTCACACTCATTTAGCCGTAAATGACCATGAAATGTGGGACATAAAAGTTCAATTGTTTTACAAAGGTGCAATTTTGACACATTACACAGGTGATCAAACAGCACAATCATTTCTGCGCAGCACAGACAGCAATCCAGGCCAGCAGCACACACATACAAACATGCATTCACACCCACACACACACACACACACACACACACACACACACACACACAGAGAGAGCACAAGATCACAGTAAGACTCTACAGACGGTTATGCAATATCAGCTCATAATAAACAGTTCTTACCCAGCTGCATCTCCATGACACTCATCTTGTTTTCAGATGGGTAGAGGATCTTGGGAGGCTTGTCAGTCAGTGGTGCTGTACGAGAAAACAAACAACAAAGCAAATGATTGGTTGCATGTCAATGCTGTCCATCTGTCTCTGATGGAATGTGCTGTAGAATTACACATTATATCCTTAATGACAATAATGTTTTTGACATGTAGTTTGGATCTCAATAAGTAAATCACCTTTTGAAAGAAATGTGTAACTTCATATAGGATTGTATTATGTTACTCCATATTCCACCAGGTCTGACAGTCACTCTTTCAGGTCACGGTGGACAAGCAACATTTATCTATTTTCTGTTCTACGACGATACATTTCAATAAACAAACATGACCACACAAACTGGTAATAATCGCTTACCAATCTTATAAATTGTAAAATTACAATTATAGTGTGGCATTACAGTTTTCTAAATTGATAAAACACTAAACCCCAATCTCTGAACCAAATTCTCACCAGATTAAACAAATTTGTAGAATAAAGCACTCTTTCTACTAAACCTTAAACACGTTCAGGCAGTTAGGTTCTATTTGCAAATTTCACGCACTCTTTTTGCAAAACTCTAAGCACATTCTCATTCACTTAATTTAATTTGTTACATTTATATAGCGCTTTTCTAGACACTCAAAGCGCTTTACATAGTCAGGGGGTATCTCCTCATCCACCACCAGTGTGCAGCATCCACCTGGATGATGCGACGGCAGCCATAGTGCGCCAGAACGCCCACCACACACCAGCTTACTGATGGAGAGGAGACAGAGTGATGAAGCCAATCAGCAGATATGGGGATTGTTAGGAGGCCATGATGGTCAGAGGCCAATGGGCGAATTGAGCCAGGATGCCGAGGTCACACCTCTACTCTTTTCGAAAGACATCCTGGGATTTTTAATGACCACAGAGAGTCAGGACCTCGGTTTAACGTCTCATCCGAAGGACAGTGCTTGTTGACAGTATAGTGTCCCCATCACTACACTGGGGCGCTAGGACCCACACAGACCACAGGGTGAGCGCCCCCTGCTGGTCTCACTAGCACCTCTTCCAGCAGCAACCTAGTTTTCTCAGGAGGTCTCCCATCCAGGTACTGACCAGGCTCAGCCCTGCTTAGCTTCAGTGGGAAACCGGTCTTGGGCTCCAGGGTGATATGGCTGCCGGCCACTTAAACACTTAACAATTCAAGTCATCTTTATTTATATTGCGCTTTAAACTAAATACACTGCGTCAAAGCAACTGAACAACATTCATTAGGAAAACAGTGTGTCAATAATGAAGAATGATAGTTAAAGGCAGTTCATCATTGAATTCAGTGACACTGTGATGTATTTGTGCTGCAAATGTTTAACACAACTAAGGCACAGTCGTCATTGTTTACACACAATGATTCAAAAGTGTTCACACTTGTTTCTAACGATGTGATCAAATCAAATCTCTCATTCACCTGACTTTACAATTGCACAACAGTATTTGAGTGAACTGTGACATGATACTCAATTAGTTTCGTTTTATTTGACCTTTTTGGCCTTTGCAGTTAAACTGCAGTATTTTTGTAGTGTTTATAAAAAGAAGAAATGTAAAAATAAATGACTCAAATGCGCCTCAGCTTCAGAGAGTTTCAGGAGCAGCAGATAAATGCTGTAATCTGACTCACTGCATGAGTTCAGCTGTTTCAATCCTTCTAAAGTGACATTTGGATCTAAAAAAAAATTTAAACTCGATAAACTTCAGTTAATATGTTTTTTTCCATCACCTCCATCACCTCCAGCTTTGATTGTTTCTTAAAAAGTTCTTAATAGTGTTGTCAAAAATATTTTCAACATATCTATAGAGAAATATTTGTAACGGTTCAGTGTAGGGCTGTCGCGATATACCGGTTTTTACGATAACCATGATATTCAAATAAACAATTATCGATATCGTGTTAATTTAGTGTATGAGGTTATACCGGTATTAGTGATAACCGCAATATTTAAAATGAACAGTTCTCTTATGATGACACCACATGTAAATACTTGGTAACAGTACCTGGTTGAGTGGCCAGGGGGCAGTATGTGCCTTAACTCTGACACCTGTCACACAAGAAGAAGACTCTGAGGAGAGCTGTGTTCATCAGAGTAAGTTCTTATTATTTTACTAGTCATAGACTGGGAAATATTATATAACCTATTAACAGCATTTTTCTGTGTTCATATACTTAAGTAAAGGGTGATTATTTTAATAAGTACCGCATTTTCTTTACTCGTCTTATTTTTGTATTTGCAATCAATACTGGCCTGTGCGTAGTAACACTTCATTTCTTTCTTTGTTCAAATCTATGAACAGTTACACGATTAAAACGGATCTTGAAAAAAAAAAAAATCACAAGGTGTGTTTGTAAACATTAATGTACTATGAACATTGAATAACTCGATTTTTATTAACATTAACAAAGATGAATAAATTGTGTAAAAATATTGTATTGTTCATTGTTCATTCATGTTCGTTAATACATTAATGTTAACAAATGGCATCCTATTGTAAAGTGTTACCATTAATATTTATTCATCATACTGTTGAACTTGACAGTATTTTCTCTCTTGTTATTTCATAAGAGCTTCAAAGAAGACGGAGAAAGCCAGAGTCTTGTGCCCTGCGTTTATCAGTATCAATATTATGCTCGTGGGGGAAAAAGAAAAACTCAATATACAAAGTAAAAAATAATTTGACTGATATCTTCCCCACCCCAAGGTTTCTATAGATATCACGATGTATCGACATTGTGAATTCTTATGGCCACAATAACCGTGATATGAAAAAATCTAATATCGTGACAGCCCTAGTTCAGTGTCAATGTACCATTATCATTTCCCGCAGTCTTGATACAGCAATACCAGCTGCACTTTATCACACACACAGCAGTCTTACAGAGCCACGCCTCCTGTCACTCACTCAGAGCCACGCCTCCTCTCATCCATTCGTCTTAATGCAGCACTGCGCAGATCGATCAAGTTCTGACTTGAAGTAGTGTATGCTGGTTAGAAAGACTTGAGATGGAGCCGACGCCACGTAACTGCCACGAGTGGCATCAAAGTACCGTGAGAGCATTTCAAGAGCAGCTGGCTGACTCAGCCGCCGCAGTTTCTCCAGAGTGAATGCTGGAGCACTGATGACGGCACCACTGTTTAACGCTTGGCCAGATTAACCACATGACAACAATCGTGTGTTTCCAGTTTATTTCTAACCGTTTCAATTCCATTAATTTGTCATTTGGGGTTTGCAAATAGGTTTATGTCTTCAATATTTAATTCACACTTATGGGCGGCGCTGAAATTCTGCTTTCATCTGATTGGTCGAATCGCTCCACCTTCAGCTCTGTCTTTTCATTCTTTCAGGCAGAATAAGAGTCAGTGCGAGTGAAGCACTGTAATGTCTGAAACCACCAATCGCTCTTAATTAGCACAATATTTGAATCAGATGTTGCTGGGCACATAATTTGTGCTGCTGGGACCTGCAAGTGACCCCTTTAAATTTTTTCTAGGTTATAGTATTGTGTGAATATTGTCCCACTGATAAATACAATGCAAATAGTTCTGTCTCTTTCGATAAAAGTGAAGTGGAAATAAAAATTAATAATAGACTGAACAGTTTCATGAAAATATGCCTGTAACATTTAAAACTCTTGTCTTTTAAGTCAAAAGGTATTAGGTAGGTGTGTGTGACATTAATAAATAATTGTGAAAATTAATATAGTTTAATGTATTCAATAGAAAGCCAACATATATTTAAACATTATTATTTATTATGAGAGTAATTGACAAAAAACTAGAACTTTAATGTTTCACCAAATTCGGCTCAGATCTTCAGACTAGTCTGACTTATCATCCCAAAAAATCCTAGTGACTTGTTATCTGAGCAATGAAGGCCTTAACACTTAATGTCCACTAGAGGGGGAGACAGGATTTCTGTTTACATCAGTTTAAATGACGAATGAATACATGAATTTCATGTACACTGCCGTGAATATGCCATATCTGTGTACAAGAATAAACTTCACACTTCAAGCTGTTCAACTACTTAAAACGTCCCATTCTGGCTTTTTCAACCTACCTTCAAATTTATTTTAAGATATAGTTTATTCACACTGGTTTATCTATTTAATGTTTGTGCATCTGGAACTTTTATTTTTCATGAGCTGTATATTTTAAGATGTGTTGATGTACTAAGTGTTCAGGAGCAATGTCCAAAAAAGTGTGTTGGAGCTGAACTCTGCAGAACATGGATCTCCAGGTTCAGGACTGGGTTTTAAATCTATAAATGAATTTGTACAGTTAGGTGTCTGCATGCAGAGGTGTACGTCAGTAAGTACAATGGAAAATGTAATCTATAAAGACAAAATCTTCAGTTCTGCATTTAGGGCATTGCCTTAATGGGATAGTTCACCCAAAAATTATGTCATCAATAACTCACCCTCATGTCGTTCCAAACCCGTAAGACCTCCGTTCATCTTCAGAACACAGTTTAAGATATTTTATATTTAGTCCGAGAGCTCTCAGTCCCTCCATTGAAGCTGTGTGTACGGTCTACTGTCCATGTCCAGAAAAGTAAGAAAAACATCATCAAAGTAGTCCATGTGACATCAGAGGATCAGGTAGAATATTTTGAAGCATCGAAAATACAATTCGGTCCAAAAATAGCAAAAACTACGACTTTATTCAGCATTGTCTTCTCTTCCGTGTCTGTTGTGTGAGAGAGTTCAAAACAAAGCAGTTTATGATATCCGTTTCGTGAACGAATCATTCGATGTAACCGGATCTTTTTGAACCAGTTCACCAAATCGAACTGAATCGTTTTAAACGGTTCGCATCTCTAATACGCATTAATCCACAAATGATTTAAGCTGTTATCTTTTTTAATGTAGCTGACACTCCCTCTGAGTTCAAACAAACCAATATCCCGGAGTAATTCATTTACTCAAACAGTACTCTGACTGAACTGCTGTGAAGAGAGAACTGAAGATGAACACCGAGCTGAGCCAGATAACGAACGAAAGATTCGTAAAATATTTTACATAGCATAGTCACTCTACAGGTCTTTTCTTCATGCAAGAATGAAATAATTTAGTAGGATGGTTGCCATTTCAAATTTGGAAATCAGATCAGATGTGTAAGGTCAGGATTCGAATTACTTGTTATAAAACTACTATTTTGATTCTGCTTCTTGATTTCTGTATCCACATTTATTGCATTATAACTGCAAAAAGAACTCGCTTCTGCACTTGTGGGTCATTCTCACGAAACTGTTGAAACGCCATGTCACTAGTGATTTTAGATATTAAACATGCAATTTAGTAATATATAAAAACACCATAATAAAGACAATACTGTTCTCTACCTTGCACAAAGAGTAATTTCAACATAGGAATTAATTATTTTTGCATTTTATTGCGTTTTCTGCTGAAATTCTCATTACCGCAATGCATCCAGCTGTATCTTAACTTATGTTATGTTGTAATTTAAACAAATTACAATAAAAATATTCTGAAAAAAGTAAATGGATATTCTTCTATAATTTTTCACATGACAGAAAAATGACAGATTGAATATTCATGTACAATAATAATGATACAATAGTGGAAATATAAAGTGTCCATGACTAATGTTGTCATCCTCCGCAATATTTTTTGAGGGTCATTTATGCACACAAATTTTTTTTAAATATAAATCTTGATTTTAAATTAAGCAACACATGAGGCAGAACCTTCAAAATACCAACAAGGTAGGCAGATATCTTCATATTGTTCCAGTTAAAAGTGTCAAATTCTCTTGTCAGAACGTCTACACGACAAATTGATTATCATCACAGCAAAGGGTAGTTTTCCACATTTAGAAAAATATTAGATTACAAATTTTCTATGAAAATGTACTTCATTAATGCCTGATTATATCTACTGAGTAAAAAATTTGCTAAATCATCATGGCTTCTCTGTTGTTAGCAAAACATGCTAAGACACCTCATCCTCCGCAACACCATTTTCACTCACCGCAACAATTTAAGGGCAGTTGCGGTAGAGAGAACCTCTTTTTCGGTAATGAGAATTTAATCATACAGACTATTTTTAAATGTATAAAATTAGTTATTAAATTAAATATTATTTAATTACAAAACAAAAAAGCTTAAGCAAAGGCTAGGGTGACCAATTTCAGAGAAAACGTTTATACCAACCCACCAAACCCCAGGAAGGAGAGAGACATTGTGGGTTAGAGGTTACAGCAGGAGTAGTTATCAAAAATTGTTGGGAAGCCTACACAAATGTTGGTGCATCTGTCATTATGAGGACTTTCTATAAGTGTAATGATTTTTATACTGAGCAACAGAACTTTGTGTGTGTGTGTGTGTGTGTGTGTTTGTTTGTGTGTGTGTGTGTGTGTGCACGCACTGCTGTGTGTGTGCACTTTGGATGGGTTAAATGCAGAGCACAAATTCTGAGTATGGGTCACCATACTTGGCTGAATGTCATATTGGAATAATTTCGAAAGGATCATTTGACACTGAAACCTGGAGTAATGATGCTGAAAATTCAGCTTTGTCACCACAGAAATAAAATTCTGGTTTAAAGTATATTAAAAAGATAACCATCACTTTATCATATTACTGTTTTTACTGTAGTTCTGATCAAATAAATGCAGCCTTGATGAGCAGAAGAGGCTATAAAAAACTTTTATTATTTTTTATTATTGATGCTAAACTTTTGAATGGCAGTGTATTTAGGTACGTATCCAGACCAGATGGTGGATCAGCACCTAGAAAGGACCTCTACATCCCTGAAAGACAGCGGAGACCAGGACAACTAGAGCCCAGATACAGATCCCCTGTAAAGACCTTGTCTCAGAGGACCACCAGGACAAGACCACAGGAAACAGATGATTCTTCTGCACAATCTGACTTTGCTGCAGCCTGGAATTGAACTACTGGTTTCGTCTGGTCAGAGGAGAACTGGCCCCCCAACTGAGCCTGGTTTCTCCCAAGGTTTTTTTCTCCATTCTGTCACCGATGGAGTTTCGGTTCCTTGCCGCTGTCGCCTCTGGCTTGCTTAGTTGGGGTCACTTCATCTACAGCGATATCATTGACTTGATTGCAAATTAAAACAGACACTATTTCAACTGAACAGAGATGACATAACTAAATTCAATGATGAACTGCCTTTAACTATCATTTTGCATTATTGAGACACTGTTTTCCAAATGAATGTTGTTCAGTGCTTTGGCGCAATGTATTTTGTTTAAAGCACTATATAAATAAAGGTGATTGATTGATTGATATGACAAAATGCAGCAGTTTTAAATTCTAATTCAAAAACAATTATTAAAGAATGGTTAGGGTTAAATTGAAGGAGAACATCTTCATGGAAAAAAGAAAAATATATTGTGAACCATCTTTTTAGGAATGAGCGATTTTGGAAAAACTTTAGGTAAACACTTGGGTGTACTCTTTACCAGAACCAACTCTTTCAGTAGAAAGAAAAAAATCCACTTGAGTTATCATAGACTACATTCCCACTGTCAATATCAATTAATAAATAGTTATTACATAATTATATGATTATTACATAAAATATAAAATAAAATAAGAAACATTATTTTGTAATAATGTATTTTGAATCATTTTTAAATAATAAAACTAAAATTACAAAACTAATATTAGTCTTGTTTGTTTTCTAACATTGCACTATTAAGTATTTATTTTTGTGGAAAACCACAGGGTCCCCTTTAAACAGCTTCTCTTAAAACTAATTCATAAAGCAGCTGTGACAGAATTTTACTAAGGAATGGGGAGAAATCTTAAGCTAAGAAAAAGAGTGAGGACGACCTTTTGGTATGGATGATGTCAGCATGATTACTAACTACACCCACAGTGATTGGCTGATAAGGGATGGGTATCTGTCAGTTATTTTATAATAGAAATATTGTAGAATGAGATATCATTTTGCCATAATCAAAGATTTCAAAATAAAAATGTTGCAATATTCAAATAAAGTTTTAACTAGAGTGTCACTAATTAAACAAGCATATGTTCAGCTAATTGTCAGCCTCTACATGTCTGCATCTTATAAATAATTGTTATATGTATAAGCAGCCTTTTAAATAACAGACTAGAATTATTATGGCTGATATAACAGTAAGATTTAGTACAAAGGTAAAATAAATCCAAACTGGATTGCTGTGGAAACAGCCATTTTAGGATTGTGTATGATTTGGTCTTTGTGATTTAGCTGTCCTCTTGACTACCACTAACTTTTCACAGATTTAAGAGCTGATTTTTACATAAAAACACTATGAAGTACTTGAAGAAGAGTCAAAGAGTCCTAAAGATGTGGAGTTAGGAGCAACATTTAGTTTCACTTAAAATATTTTGTGAAAATGGCCCCTGGTGTTTTTACCCTATGTTATCTAGTAATGAAGCACTGCAAAATAATTTATGCCAATATTATCTAATTTATTTTCTACATTAAATATTATTTGTTTGACTATACCACATACTTAATATGCCTATTATCATTACCGAAATCATGAACCTCATTTCCGTAACCTTTGTATCATTACCGTAACATGCATTCTTTTAAGATTTATTTAAGAAATTGAAAAATAGTAGTCTGCTTTTAAATGTATGTGCAGAATCTATACATTATGTTCTCTCAGGTTGCCACATCATTTTGAAAATATTTCAGTTTTTAATGAAAAAAAATTATAAAAATGGGATGCAAAATGCAGAAGGTGTTGCGGTAATGAGAGAAATAATTGAAAAACACATGAAAATGGTATTATAAAAATATATTTTATACCAAAGTTTCAAGTAACTGTGCATGACTGTTAATAAAAGATGTGAAAATGTATTATTTTTCCCCATGGCACTGGACTTTTCAGAGTGTTACGGTAATGAGATTTTTAACGACATGTTTTGGAAAATATGTTCAAAAAATTGTCAGTAAAACTTATTTCAATTTATGGTCACCGACACTTCAGACCTGGCTCTTAATGCTTAAAAAGAAAAGTTATTGATACAAACATTTTTTAAAATCTCATATATGAAATCTTTGAAACTACGATTTCGTGGGAATCACCCAAAAGTTTGCGTGCTGTTTTCTGTGCTGCACAAACACACAAGGCGCCCGCACTAACCCTGCTTCTTATATATGCGAACACTGGACTGAGCTCTCTCTCGCATTCTTATACATTCAAATGGACAAATACACACAGAATTATATCAAAATATTCCATAAATACAATTGGTTTTGTCTTAAATGAACATAAAGAGTTAAGAAAGAAAACTAAGGTGTATTGGATCCGAGCAGTGACAGCAGCTGCTGCCACCAGTTATTAATCAAAGAACAAAAGAAAAGAAAATCCCTCACTTTTGTAACCTGTTTAGATTTTATTTGTCTGTTGTTCGGCACTGACTACTGTAATGGTCACGTGACTCTGTGTATGTGATTATTTTGGAGATGCATTCCAATATAATTTATCCTTATTTAGGGTATATGCATATTCTATTTTGATCTGCAGTTTCACAAAAGATAAACAGAAAAAAAGACAAAAAATAACACTGCATGCGATTCTGAATATTTATTTAAACAGACTGTATAATGATGAAAAAAAAAAAAAAACTTAAAATACACCAATTCCTTCAGCGCAGAATTCAGTGTAATATTTTTTACTGATTTTTAAACCGTGTACACAACATAATTATGTTTAATTAAACTGAGATATAGCACTATAAATTCTTAATTAATTTTAAACAAAGCTTTTGTTGCAAACAGATGAAGACGATCTAAACGCAATGTGTAAAGCGCACTGTGCAGGTGCACTCAGGGCATGTCCAAATGCACTTTTGCTATTTTAACGATGGAAAAGCGGTCTGTGCGCCAGGGGGCATTTTTGGAATGGGTTGTTCCTATTCTCTTAATGAGTAATGGGCGTAACGTTCAATAAACCAAAAAGAGTGTCATCTCCCATTCCCTTTAAGATCGAGATGCGCTCGCGCCATGGTGGATCGCTATTTACATGGCAGAATTTTTGGTGGAAAAGCTGAACGCTTCTCAAGTGAAGAAACCTTATCAAATTATCAATGTAAAAAAATGCAAAGCTAATGTTATCTGTTAGTTTAAGCACACACTAAAGTAAGACCAAACTTTGTGTCAATAATTAAGACCAAACTGAACTTAGTGTTACACCAGCCTGTCTGAAAATCTGTGCTGACCAGCTGGCCCCCATCTTTTCACAGATCTTCAACAGATCCCTGGAGTTGTGTGAAGTGCCTTCCTGCTTCAAACGCTCCACCATAATCCCCATCCCAAAGAAACCCAAGATAGCAGAACTTAACGACTACAGACCTGTGGCTCTAACATCTGTCGTCATGAAGTTGTTTGAAAAACGGGTTCTGGCTTATCTGAAGGACATCACTGGACCCTTACTGGACCCCCTCCAGTTTGCTTACCGAGCAAACATGTCCGTGGATGATGCAATCAACATGGGATTGCACTTCATCCTGCAACATCTGGACAAAACAGGGACTTATGTGAGGATCCTATTTGTGGACTTTAGTTCAGCATGCAACACCATCATCCCAACAGCCCTTCAGACCAAACTGACCCAGCTCTCTGTTCCTAGCTCTGTCTGTCAGTGGATCACCAGCTTTCTGACAGATAGGCAACAGTTAGTGAGACTGGGGAAATTCACATCAAACAGCTGCTCCACCAACACTGGTGCCCCTCAGGGATGTGTTCTCTCCCCTCTGCTTTTCTCCCTGTACACCAACGACTGCACCTCTAAAGACCCCTCTGTCAAGCTCCTAAAGTTTGCAGATGACACTACAGTCATCGGCCTCATCCAGGACGGTGATGAGTCTGCTTACAGACAAGAGGTTGAGCGGCTGGCTGGCTGGTGCAGTCTTAACAACCTGGAGCTGAACACGCTCAAAACAGTGGAGATGATGGTGGACTTTAGGAGAAACCCCCTGCACTCCCCCCACTCACCATCATGAACAGCACTGTGACTGCAGTGGAGTCATTCAGATTCCTGGGAACCACCATCTCTCAGGACCTGAAGTGGGACAATCACATTGACTCCATTGTTAAAAAGGCCCAGCAAAGGTTGTATTTCCTTCGCCAGCTGAAGAAGTTTAACCTGCCACAGGAGCAGCTAAAACAGTTCTACTCGGCCGTCATTGAGTCTGTACTGTGTACTTCAATAACTGTCTGGTTTGGTTCAGCAACAAAATCAGACATCAGAAGACTACAGAGAACTGTTCGGACAGCTGAAAGGATTATTGGTGCTCCCCTGCCCACCCTTCAAGAACTGTATACATCCAGAGTGAGGAAAAGGGCTCAGAAAATCACTCTGGATCCCTCACATCCAAGTCACCCCATCTTTGAACTTTTGCCATCTGGCCGGCGCCTCAGAGCCGCAAACACCAGAACAGCAAGGCACAAAAACAGTTTCTTTCCCCAGGCAATCTACCTCATGAACAGTTAAATGTTCCCTAATTAATGTTCCCGGCTTATAAACGTGCAATATCCTTATATTTATTTGTTAACCCTCCATCCTAGAACATTCCCGCATCTCACTCAATCCTATTCCATTATCATTTATAGCACAATTTTTTATACACTTATTTATTTGCCAATTTGTAAATCTCTTTTCTTTTTTTCTTTTTTTTCTTCTGTGTGTTGTTGTCTCTGTGCACTGGAAGCTTATGTCACTAAAACAAATTCCTTGTATGCGTAAGCATACTTGGCAATAAAGCTCTTTCTGATTCGGATTCTGATTCTGAGTATGTTTATGGTGCATGTCGGTAACATTGTCTTGGAAGGGGCAGGGCTTGGTGGAAGTAGGGCTTAGGTAGATGATATTATCAGATATCGCAATATTTTTAATGGTTATAAGATATTTTTGAAATATCGCCCAGCCCTACTCTGTACCGTAGTAAAGCACCCAGAATGACTAACAGTAACCCACAAAAACTCGGATCAGTTCTGAAACACAGCTTTTGTAAATGTTTTCTTTATCCTGTTGATTTGCAACTTCTTCACAGAGAAGATCTCATAATGCTAATGAGCTTCCCTTTTAAGGGAGCTTTGAACTGTGTCCTCTAGGGGCCGCTATGGGTAATGCCTCATTGTGATCCATGTCTGAAGCATACATTCAAAAAACACCAACAACATGTTGGCCGGCGACAGCTCATGACGTCACATACAGTGTTTAGGGTATGCAAGTTTCTTGCCAGAGGATTTGCTCTGATACCTGCAGCTAACACGGCTTGCCTGCTGTGGGTGTATGTGTGTGTTTAGTGCATTCAGCTCTAAAGGGAGTTGAATGCGCTTTGCTGTGCTCATTGTGATGCATTCGTGGGACTACTGAGGGGGATGTGAGTATTTCACCATTTACCCAAATTTGTAGATCGCGTTTGCATGAGTTTTGTTCACAGTTGCTCCCTGAGCTAGGTATTTTACTGCTAGCCGTTCCAGCATTATACCATGGATCGTGTTGATAAATTCTCAAATATATTTTTCTTGGGATGGACTATTTCCATCTATGAGCTGCTCTTTAAGAGTGCCATGAGAGCCCCTTAGAATGGTATCTCTAAAATCCATGTTATGGTAAGTGTGCACGTGTAGTCTTTGTAAACTTTCTAAAATCCACACTATAAATTTGCACGCTAGTACTTTGCATTGAAATGTAAAATGAAAAGATGAAACAATGAAAAGAAACTCCATGCCTATGAAAAATAGAACCCAAGGGCAGGTGCATATTTAGAATAAGATTGACTGATATTAAACAAGTGCTACCGAAAACAAATATTCTGTGATAAAGTAATCCATATGAAAACAAGCAATGTCCAGTCTTTCATGTCTCCCTTCATTATATCTGATGCGACCACGCCAATGCGCTGAATGCACTTTTGAGATTATAATGTTTCACTGAAGTGTGCAGCTTGAATACGCCCATACATAAAACAAAGCAGAGAGACTGTTCTTCAAGTTTTTATTTTATTTTATTTTTTCCTTCGCCATGAAAGGAATAAGACATAATTCACCCCAAGAAGATGTGATGAGGATTACCTCAGGATTTCAGATTTCCTCAGAAAAAAGAATGAATGAAGATAAAGGTGTGAATCTCTTTGTCTTTCATATGGACAAGAACTTAAAGGTTTGATCCTCTTCAAATCTACTGACTACTGTATAGTGCAAAAAAGATTATTAGTTATTATAACTTAATTTCAGAGGAAGTTGCCTTAACTAAAAAATAAATAAATAAATAAATAAATAAATAAATAAATAAATAAATAAAAACGTTGGTTAGGGCTGGGCATTGGCCTAAGAAAAATGTTTTTGTTTTTTTCCACAAATATCAGATATACGATTTAAATAATTTTTTTGCCTCTCTACTTAAAATCAATATATTCAAATGACAAAGAAATTGTTCAAAACAAGTTTTAATATAATTTAAGCACTGATAAAGTAGCACTGTAAAATAACATTTGTTTGAATGCATCATTGCAACAGCAATTTGGTGTGAATGTGCTGTACCTTGAGAACTAGCCTGTAATGCTCGACTATTGTCATCATTATAACCTTCTGATTGGAGAGATTATGTCTATCAAGCTATAGCTAAATATATGTAATATGTGAATTCTTGCTAAATATGCTGTTATATTACGGGCTGTTTGCATGAATTGTACTCGTGATGGAGCGGTGGTGGAGAGCTCTTGGAGCGAGTGAAAACCACAACACTTAAGCCCCTTTCACACTGCCATTCCGGCACATACACAGGTAAAGTGTTCCTGCAATTGTTCCCGGGTCGCTAGATTTTGCACTTTCACACTGCCAGTGATGACCCGGTATATGTGCGTGCTTTCACACACAACCCTTGAAGATCCCGTAACGACACGTGACATCAGCGCTTGATGTGTAATGTACGAGTCGACAACGCTAGGCACGTTATACTTTCACTGAAGCAAGCAAACGATCTCGGCGTCTGCGTGGAAAGTGAGGAACTAACTGATCTCTGCTTCATTACCGTTTGCACATATGTTTTCGTTGCGAACATTGATCTTCCTTCAAAACAGCTGGTCGCACGACAACGCACGTCATCACTTCGACACGGAATTAGATCTGGCTTTTGTTCACACAGCGCTCGTCCCGGTTCGAAACCCCGCAATGTTACTAGGTCCCTGACCCGGGTTCAATGCGGTAATCAATCCCGGGACGTGGTTGCTTTCACACAGAAGGGGACCCAGCAATGTTCCGGAAATATTCCGGAAATAATAAAATAAATATGGGGGAAGTCGTGGCCTAATGGTTAGAGCGTCGGACTCCCAATCGAAGGGTTGTGAGTTCGAGTCTCGGGCCGGACGGAATTGTGGGTGGGGTAGTGCATGTACAGTTCTCTCTCCACCTTCAATACCACGACTGAGGTGCCCTTGAGCAAGGCATCGAACCCCCAACTGCTCCCCGGGCGCCGCAGCATAAATGGCTGCCCACTGCTCCGGGTGTGTGCTCACAGTGTGTGTGTGTGTGTGTGTGTGTTCACTGCTCTGTGTGTGTGCATTTCGGATGGGTTAAATGCAGAGCACAAATTCTGAGTATGGGTCACCATACTTGGCTGAATGTCACTTTCACTTCACTTCACTTCACTTCATATTGCGGGTCTGACGTGCAGTGTGAAAGGGGCTTATTTTGTTGCGGTTCTATTTTGTTGCGGTTTTATTTTTATTGAGTTTTGGGAGACATAATATTTTGTAAACTTTATGTGATTAAAAATGCACAAACCAGAATCACAATATCTGCAGAGAAGTGTTGGCCATTCTCAAAACATAAAATATCAATTTTATTTCAATTTTCGTTTTTGTGTTTCAGAGGAAAAATCAGTGTTAAGGCATCTCTCCATTATGGACCATTCTGAAAGAAGGATATTTGCAAATGCATATAAAATACTTAAAAAACTTTAACATAGATGTCTAGAGGGTATTTAATAGGTCTGCCTCGCGTAAGATTTTTCTAGTTACTAGTCATTCATTTGTCATTATTTGTTGTATTATTCAACTAATCGCAAGGTTATATAAAATTTACATCTATAATCCATAATGAGCCTTAATATATTCTGCAATATATGTATGTGAAATCACGTGATTGAGAGGGTGCACAAACACTTGAATATTAATAATAATTCACATTTTGCAAATGCATTGCAAAGTAAATAATTGTTTTTCATCCAATTATCCAAAATAAAACCAAAATACGTAGACAAATAAGAATAAATGCTGCACGAGCACTCAGCATCATGTGCACCGAGCAAATCTTGCACTGATATTTTAAGGAATATTATATAAACCTGCATTTAAATTTATTTAAAAAATTTTTTTTACTTTACTTAAATTATATGAAAGCAAGTAAAGAAGACTCCATTTAAAATCACTGAAGTTGTCAATTAATGAAGCTCTTTTTTACATTGTGTGAATTTTGTTGATTATAATGATAGAACTTTAGTTTATTCGTGAAGCCCTTTTATTAATCAGTCCATTCTTTAGCATTTCAATGATTTAATTAAATTGTGCAGGTTTAATTTATTTGTTTCTGGTTTTAATTAGGCCTAAATACTGGGAGCAAAATTATACAATCCTAACATTTTACTAAAATAAAGAAAATTTCTAAAACATGAAAGCCTAGCTCACTATAGGTTACCACTTTTAATGCTCAGATGCAGAGTAAACCACAATTTCTTTTGAATTATATAGTACATTCCTTTACGCTAAAGGAAGGTTAAGGAAACCAGTATGACGCATGGTATAATGAGCATAATTAAAAAAACATTAAAAACTGCTAGATCCGATTACTTTTCTTCTCTTTTAGAAGAAAACAAACATAACCCCAGGTATTTATTAAATACAGTGGCTAAATAAACGAAAAATAAAGCCTCAACAAGTGTTGACATTTCCCAACACCACAGCAGTAATGACTTTATGAACTACTTTACTTCTAAAATCGATAATATTAGAGATAAAATTGCAACCATCCCCCCCTGAGTAACAGTTCCACTCATTCTCTACTATAGGAGAGGAAGAATTGTATAAACTTGTTAAATCATCTAAATCAACAACATGTATGTTAGACCCTATACCATCTAAGCTCCTAAAAGAGGTGCTTCCAGAAGTCATAGGTCCTCTTCTGACTATTATTAATTCCTCATTGTCATTAGGATATGTCCCCAAAACCTTCAAACTGGCTGTTATTAAGCCTCTCATAAAAAAAAAACACAACTTGACCCAAAGAACTAGTTAATTATAGACAAATCTCGAATCTCTCTTTTCTGTCCAAGATACTAGAAAAGGTGGTATCCTCACAATTATATTCCTTCTTAGAGAAAAATGGTATATGTGAGGATTTCCAGTCAGGATTTAGACCGTATCATAGTACTGAGACTGCTCTCCTTAGAGTTACAAAAGATCTGCTCTTATCATCTTATCGTGGGTGTATCTCTCTATTAGTTTTATTGGATCTTAGTGCTGTGTTTGACACAATTGACCAACATTCTTTTGCATAGACTTGAACACTCTGTTGGCATCAGTGGAAGTGCATTAGCATGGTTTAAAAAGTACTTATCGTACTTAAATCATATGGATTATGACAGCCATCAGTTTGTAGCAGTGAATGAAGATGTATCATATTGATCACAAGTGCAGTATGAAGTACCTCAAGGCTCAGTACTAGGGTCGCTACTCTTTACGCTTTATATTTTACCCTTGGGAGATATCATCAGGAAACATGATGTTAGCTTTCACTGTTATGCTGATGATACTCAGCTCTATATTTCTTTGCGGCCCGGTGAAACACAACAATTTGAAAAAGTAATGGAATGCATAGTTGATATAAAAAATTGGATGATGAGTAATTTCTTACTGCTAAATTCAGAAAAAAAAGAGGTGTTAATTATAGGACCTAAAAACTCTGCTTGTAATAACCTAGAACACTGTCTAAGACTTGATGGCTGCTCTGTCAATTCTTCGTCATCAGAACCTAGGTGTGCTACTTGATCGCAATCTTTCCTTAGAAAGCCACGTTTCTAGCATTTGTAAAACTGCATTTTTCAATCTCAAAAATATATCTAAATTACGGCCTATGCTCTCAATGTCAAATGCAGGAATGTTAATCCATGCATTTATGACCTCAAGGTTAGATTATTGTAATGCTTTATTGGGTGGTTGTTCTGCACGCTTGGTAAACAAACTACAGCTAGTCCAAAATGCAGCAGCAAGAGTTCTTACTAGAACCAGGAAGTATGACCATATTAGCCCGGTCCTGTCCACACTGCACTGGCTCCCTATCTAACATCGTATAGATTTTAAAATATTGCTAATTACTTATAAAGCCCTGAATGGTTTAGCACCTCAGTATTTGAATGAGCTCCTTTTACATTATACTCCTCTACGTCCAATGCATTCTCAAAACTCAGGCAATTTGATAATACCTAGAATATCAAAATCAACTGCGGGCGGCAGATCCTTTTCCTATTTGGCGCCTAAACTCTGGAATAACCTACCTAACATTGTTCGGGAGGCAGACACACTCTTGCAGTTTAAATCTAGATTAAAGACCCATCTCTTTAACCTGGCTTACACATAAATTACTAATATGCTTTTAATATCCAAATCCATTATAGGATTTTTAGGCTGCATTAATTAGGTAAACCGGAACCAGAAACACTTCCCATAACACCCGATGTACTTGCTACATCATTAGAAGAATGGCATCTACGCTAATATTAGTCTGTTTCTCTCTTGTTCCGAGGTCACCGTGGCCACCAGATCCAGTCTGTGTCCAGATCAGAGGGTCACTGCAGTCACCCGGATCCAGTACGTATCCAGACCAGATGGTGGATCAGCACCTAGAAAGGACCTCTACATCCCTGAAAGACAGCGGAGACCAGGACAACTAGAGCCCAGATACAGATCCCCTGTAAAGACCTTGTCTCAGAGGACCACCAGGACAAGACCACAGGAAACGGATGATTCTTCTGCACAATCTGACTTTGCTGCAGCCTGGAATTGAACTACTGGTTTCGTCTGGTCAGAGGAGAACTGGTCCCAAACTGAGCCTGGTTTCTCCCAAGGTTTTTTTCTCCATTCTGTCACCGATGGAGTTTCGGTTCCTTGCCGCTGTCGCCTCTGGGTTGCTTAGTTGGGGTCACTTCATCTACAGCGATATCGTTGACTTGATTACAAATAAATGCACAGACACTATTTAACTGAACAGAGATGACATCACTGAATTCAATGATGAACTGCCTTTAACTATCATTTTGCATTCTTTTCCTAAAGATTTTTTTTTAGTTGCTCTGACACAATGTATTTTGTTTAAAGTGCTATATAAATAAAGGTGACTTGACTTTACTTGACATAATTCATATTATATAAATAATACTGCACACTATTTAAATGTGTAAAATCTAAAATATTGTGTAAAGAAAATATAAGCACAGGCTCATAGGCTTGACATTTATCCTGCTTAAATTCGCTCTAAAAAAAGTACATATCTTCATAAGGACTTAACGTTCATCTGTGAATATTAAATATTTTAACTAGCCATTTGACTGAAGTCAAATATAACACATGGGTGATGCAAAGCTGACGTCTATTTTCGAAAATGTGCTTTGATGGCTTGTTTGATAACTTGTGGTTAAAGCGCTACTCAGCAGTCAAAAGAACCACCTTTTTGGATGTGTACATTCCTGTGTATCTTAATATTTAAGACTACAGTACACTTTCATGCACATTATTTTCTATTCTATATTTAATTCTACGGTATACATCTTTTAAATGTTTTATTCTTATATTTTTATTGTTTACTTTTATTTAATTCTTTCATACCTATATTTATGTATATTTTTATCTGTGTTGTATTCTTTAATAATTGCACTGTCCATGTAGTGGACCTGACTCACATTTCACTGCTGGTTATATATGCTCTATATAATCGTTTATGTGATGAATAAAAATCTTTAATCTTTAATCTTTAATTATACTGTAACAAAGCTGGCGAAGTGAAGACAGATAGACTGAGAGGCAGACAGCAGGCCACAAACACCGGCGCCATCTTGAGACCTCTAATACTAACAATATGTATCATATCCCCTTAAAGGAATCTATTCCTGATTCCAAGCCTTGAGCTCTACCCCAAGCCCAGGAGTCAGGCCCTAACAGGTAAGTTTTGGGGGTATGCAGCCTAGGCCTTTGGCTGTAGGGGACAATGTCACGGACAGCCATCTAATTCCCTTAAAGCTTTGGTAGAGTTGGTACTTATTGCTCGCCATGGTTTTCTGGCATGCACTCCCCTCAGCATGGTGGCGTGGGTATACAGTTCCCCATAGTGACCCCTAGAGGATTCAGTTCGAAGCTCCCTTGAAAGGGAACGTCTCAGGTTGCTTGTGTAACCATGGTTCCCTGAGTAGGGAATGAGACACTGCGTCCTCTAGAGGTCACTAAGTTTCTTGCCATGCTTCGAAGGCAAGCTAAAGACGAAAAACTGGATGACGTGTTCTCTCAGTGCCTATTTATATTACAGTTGCACGGGTAGTGACATCATGAGCTGTCACTAGCCAACATGCTGCTGGTGTTTTTTGAATGTATGCTTCAGAAATGGGTCAGAACGAGGCATTCCCCATATCGACCATTAGAGGACACAGTGTCTCGCTCCCTACTCAGGGAACCATGGTTACATAAATAACCGGAGACGTTTTTCACCATGAAATGCACATTATTTTGTTTCATGTAAAACTGCACAGACAGATTCGTTTTGCGTGAGATTCTGTTTGACGATCAAGACGAAGACAGTTTTCGATTTACCACAATGGAGAAACCAAAAATAGGAATCAAGAAACAAAGAAAGCCAAAAATAAACTAATTTCAGTTTTCAAGTGAGAAAACAGATGTGTTTGTAAAGTGTTTGTAGCAGTTTGAGCATTTACACATTGTAAATTCACCAGCTGAGTTAATAAGATGAAAGAGTGGATATGTGTGTGTGTGTGTGTGTTTGCACAGGTGAACAGAACAACAGCTGCTCTCATTTCCATCTCTGCGAGGTTGAATTTAAATCGTGGGAAATTTGATGAAATGTAAACTGTCTGATCGTTCACCCAAAATCCAATTTCTGCTCGGGAGAGGCTGCTGGTGACTGCTGCATATTTGGGATCATTATTCTGTGGGAGAGATTCAGGAGAATGAATAATGAATCTCTGGGTGAGATATTTGCATGGCTGTCTCTCCACAGAAGGCCGTCCTCCCTCTCTCTGTCCCTGTCTCTCATTAGCTCTTGTTTCCTCAGAGATTAAGTCTGTCCTGTGTGTATGTGCTCGGTGCCCACTTTATTAGATGCACTTCTCTAATACTACCATGGACCCCTTGTGCCACAGAACAGTCTGAATTCAACAGTCTGCTGGAAACACTCCAGAGAGACACTGACATGTTGACGTAACAGCAACATGACGCAGAGCTGCTCTACAGCATAAAGAGGAACTGAATGCATCATCATGTGTGTCAATGCAGCTTTAGATGATGAGTTTTATGACCGGATGTTTCTTTTCTTTTTTCTTTTTTTACTTCATTTATTAGATTTTTACTTTTACATATCAAAACCATTCAACACATATAAGCCAACACATATTCACTCACATCTCACACAAAACTATCCAACATATAATTACAGAAAGAAAAACAAAACATTACACAGAGAAAACAACAGTAGACAATATGTATAAAACAAAAGTGGGTGCATTAGTCCAATAAACACCTCAAGTATTCATTCAATCTTCTTCTAAGCTCAGTTAACCATTTATCTCAATAGATCAATTCAACCAATTCCTGTAGGATCAATATCACCAAAGTAATTTATAAAAGGTGGCCACATCTCAGAAAACTTTTCCTCTTTCCTTTTTAAGGAGAATCTGATTTCCTCTAGCTCCAAATGTTTTATTAGATCCTTCATCAGATTCATATATGTGGGGGAAGCACTGTTTCCAGTTTAACAATATTAATCTTCGTGCTAGTAGTCAAACAAATAAAATCTTTATTTTATTTTACATATTTTGCTAAGCCCTGTTTTTGGATCTCAGATTCAACAATACCTAAAACTGCCATCAGAGCACCTAGATCAATTGGCCTTTGTAATATTCTTGACAATGTCAAAAAAAATACTTCTCCAGTAGGATGATAATTTTGGGAAGCTACGCAAACATATGGGCCAGTGGTGCACGTCCACAACGGTCACATGAAGGGTCTACATTTGGGAATATCTTACTGAGCTTTTGCTTAGACCAGTAAACGATGTATTACTTTAAACTGTATGAGTCTGTGTCTTGCAGAGACTGATGAGCCATGAATCTGTTTAAGGGCTACCCATTGCTCCTCTGTAAGTTCAACTTCGAAGTCTTCCACCCAGGAGGACTTCAAGTGTTCTAGAGTTGATGTGCTTGTCAATTGAAATAGTTCTTCATATATACACTCACCTAAAGGATTATTATTAACACCATACTAATGCTGTGTTTGACTCCCTTTCGCCTTCAGAACTGCCTTAATTCTACGTGGCATTGATTCAACAAGGTGCTGAAAGCATTCTTTAGAAATGTTGGCCCATATTGATAGGATCGCATCTTACATGTGATGGAGATTTGTGGGATGCACATCCAGGGCACGAAGCTCCCGTTCCACCACATCCCAAAGATTGGGTTGAGATCAGGTGACTGTGGGGCTATTTTAGTACAGTGAACTCAGTGTCATGTTCAAGAAACCAATTTGAAATGATTCAAGCTTTGTGACATGGTGCATTATCCTGCTGGAAGTAGCCATCAGAGGATGGGAACATGGTGGTCATAAAGGACATGGACATGGACATGGTCAGAAACAATGCTCAGGTAGGCCGTGGCATTTAAACGATGCCCAATTAGCACCAAGAGGCCTAAAGTGTGCCAAGAAAACATCCCCCCCACACCATTACACCAGCAGCAGCAGCCTGCACAGTGGTAACAAGGCATGATGGATCCATGTTCTCATTCTGTTTACGCCAAATTCTGACTCTACCATCTGAATGTCTCAACAGAAATCATCAGAGACTCATCAGACCAGGCAACATTTTTCCAGTCTTCATCTGTCCAGTTTTGGTGAGCTGGTGCAAATCGTAGCCTCTTTTTGCTATTTGTAGTGGAGATGAGTGGTACCCGGTGGGGTCTTCTGCTGTTGTAGCCCATCCGTCTCAAGGTTGTGCGTGTTGTGGCTTCACAAATGCTTTGCTGCATACCTCGGTTGTAACGAGTGGTTATTTCAGTCAAAGTTGCTCTTTTATCAGATTGAATCAGTCGGCCCATTCTCCTCTGACCTCTAGCATCAACAAGGCATTTTCGCCCACAGGACTGCCACATACTGGATGTTTTTCCCTTTTCACACCATTCTTTGTAAACCCTAGAAATGGTTGTGCGTGAAAATCCCAGTAACTGAGCAGATTGGGAAATACTCAGACCGGCCCGTCTGGCACCAACAACCATGCCACACTCAAAATTGCTTAAATCACCTTTCTTTCCCATTCGGACATTCAGTTTGGAGTTCAGGAGATTGTCTTGACCAGGACCACAGCCCTAAATGCATTGAAGCAACTGCCATGTGATTGGTTGATCAGATAATTGCATTAATGAGATATTGAACAGGTGTTCCTAATAATCCTTTAGGTGAGTGTATATGATATGTATACATATATGTCTATAAAGCTTTAAATTCCTTTTCCAACCCAATCATCAAATGCTGTATTTTTAAAAGAGGAAGCAAATTAGTATTTTATGATGGAGCTTTGAAGGGAACCAGCTTGCCAACCAAAACATTTTCGGACCAGGGACCAGATCTTAAGTGTATGTGAAACTACTAGATTGTCTAATGGATAAGGGCATATAGTGGGCAAAGGTGAAAACAGTAGAGCAGAAAGTGAGGATAGATAACAGAATGCACTTTCTATGCTTACGCATAGTCAGGGTTGTTTTTGTAACCAGTAGGCCATCATTCTTATATTAGTCGCCCAGTAACAAATCTGAAAGTTTGAAAATCCAATTCATCCTTTTGATTTGGGTCTCTGTAAAAATGCCTTCCTTATTCTAGGTTTCTTTCTATTCCAAAATAAATTCTGAAATAACTGTATCAAAACTATGGAGGGAAAAAAACTCTTCTTAATATATATTGATATGAACTGAAATAAAAAAAAAACATTTTAGAAGAATGTTAATTTTGTTAATATTAATTTTTCCTGCTAGTGAGAAACAACTCTGAAAAATTCTCCTTATATAGATCTACAAATATCTTAGTGACATTGATTCCTGAGTATTTAAACTGGGGAGTTTAAAGGGCAGTTTAAAAAAATTGTTGATCAGCTAAATTGTTAATTGGAAATAATATACTTTTCCCCAAGTTTATACCCTGAAATTTGTCCAAATTTCTTTAAAGTGGAAATTATTGCAGGAATAGATTTAGAAGTGTTGGAAATATATAACAATATATCATCCACAAATAATGATACTTTACGCTCCCCCACCCCTTGAAAGACCCCACTGTAGACTGTTAAGTTTTGAGGTTCAATTGCTATTGCAAAAAGCATCTGAGATAATGGGCAGCCTTGTCTAGTAGAACGTTCTAACAAAGTAATCAGCCCTTAATTTATTTGTCTGTCCTGAAGACATTGGGGATGCATAAAGAAGCCTTATCCACAAAATAAATGTAAATCCAAAACCAAACCTTGACAGGGCCGAGAAGAGATAATCCCATTCGACCCTGTCAAAAGCCCTTTCAGCATCCAATCAAATAAGGACTTTAGAATAAGATCTTGAGTGGGAGGTTATATCATATAATCTGCGAATGTTGTGAACCATTTGTCTAATTTTTAATAAAAACCTGTCTGATCTTCATGTATTATTGCTAGGAGTATATTTTCTAATCTAATTACCCTTATTTTAGATAATATTTTGTTGTCACCGTTTAGTAAACTCACTGGTCTATATGATGCTGGATCAAGTGTGTCCTTATCTTTATGTAGTAATTGACGCTTGGTAAACGTGACTGGAAGAAGAACTCTCTCTAATGATTCATTAAAAAATTAAAAAATTAAAAAATTAAAAAATTATAAAAAATTGGATGACGAGTAATTTCTTACTGCTAAATTCAGAAAAAACAGAGGTGTTAATCATAGGGCCTAAAAACTCTACTTGTAATAACCTAGAACACTGTCTAAGACTTGATGGTTGCTCTGTCAATTCTTCGTCATCAGTTAGGAACCTAGGTGTGCTACTTGATCGCAATCTTTCCTTAGAAAGCCACGTTTCTAGCATTTGTAAAACTGCATTTTTCCATCTCAAAAATATATCTAAATTACGGCCTATGCTCTCAATGTCAAATGCAGAAATGTTAATCCATGCATTTATGACTTCAAGGTTAGACTATTGTAATGCTTTATTGGGTGGTTGTTCTGCACGCTTGGTAAACAAACTACAGCTAGTCCAAAATGCAGCAGCAAGAGTTCTTACTAGAACCAGGAAGTATGACCATATTAGCCCGGTCCTGTCCACACTGCACTGGCTCCCTATCAAACATCGTATAGATTTTAAAATATTGCTTATTACTTATAAAGCCCTGAATGGTTTAGCACCTCAGTATTTGAATGAGCTCCTTTTACATTATACTCCTCTACGTCCGCTACGTTCTCAAAACTCAGGCAATTTGATAATACCTAGAATATCAAAATCAACTGCGGGCGGCAGATCCTTTTCCTATTTGGCGCCTAAACTCTGGAATAACCTACCTAACATTGTTCGGGAGGCAGACACACTCTTGCAGTTTAAATCTAGATTAAAGACCCATCTCTTTAACCTGGCATACACATAACATACTAATATGCTTTTAATATCCAAATCCGTTAAAGGATTTTTAGGCTGCATTAATTAGGTAAACTGGAACCGGAACACTTCACATAACACCGTACTTTCTACATCATTAGAAGAATGGCATCTACGCTAATATTTGTCTGTTTCTCTCTTGTTCCGAGGTCACCGTGGCCACCAGATCCAGTCTGTGTCCAGATCAGAGGGTCACTGCAGTCACCCGGATCCAGTACGTATCCAGACCAGATGGTGGATCAGCACCTAGAAAGGACCTCTACTGCCCTGAAAGACAGCGGAGACCAGGACAACTAGAGCCCCAGATACAGATCCCCTGTAAAGACCTTGTCTCAGAGGACCACCAGGACAAGACCACAGGAAACAGATGATTCTTCTGCACAATCTGACTTTGCTGCAGCCTGGAATTGAACTACTGGTTTCGTCTGGTCAGAGGAGAACTGGCCCCCCAACTGAGCCTGGTTTCTCCCAAGGTTTTTTTCTCCATTCTGTCACCGATGGAGTTTCGGTTCCTTGCCGCTGTCGCCTCTGGCTTGCTTAGTTGGGGTCACTTCATCTACAGCGATATCATTGACTTGATTGCAAATTAAAACAGACACTATTTCAACTGAACAGAGATGACATAACTAAATTCAATGATGAACTGCCTTTAACTATCATTTTGCATTATTGAGACACTGTTTTCCAAATGAATGTTGTTCAGTGCTTTGGCGCAATGTATTTTGTTTAAAGCACTATATAAATAAAGGTGATTGATTGATTGATTGATTAAAAATGTCTAGAAGGAGAGGAGTCGATGTCAGCAAGGAACATCTTGTTAAATTCTGGACCTTTGAAAAACTCTGTATTCAATCCCAACCTCTTCCAGAGTAATAGGTTCCTCTAATAGCTTTTTATCTCTTTCATTAATAGAAGAAATATCTAAATTATCAAAGTAGTCATCCATGGGTTTGACTTCTTTTGCTGATTCAGCTGAATATAGTTTAATATAAAAATGTTTAAAATTTTTATTAATTTCTAATTGATCTTTTGTTATACAACCAGAACCCATGTGAATTTAAGTTATACATTTTGATGTCTCAGATACTCTTAACTGATGAGCCAAATATTTTCCTATTTTATAACCATATTCATAATATGTATGTGTGGAATGATTTATTAATTTAACAGTCTCTTCTGATGCTAGAAGATTAAATTCTGTTTGCAGCATTATCCTTTTTGTTAGAAGTTCAGCAGTAGGAGATTCTGCATGTTGGTGATCTCTTTCTGAAATTTGTTCTATTCATTTTTGTCTTTTATGTTTTTTTTAGTCTTAGACGTATGTGCATAAAAATATATAATTTGACCACTAAAATAAGCTTTCCATAATATAATTTCTGGGGTTTTGTTAATTTGCATGTAAAATTCTATTTGTGATCTTATAAACTCAACGTGTTTCATTAGTTAATAAACTATTATCCATCCGTCAGGTTCTGGAAATGTATTTTTTGGGGAAGGTTAGTTGTAATTTTAATGAGGCATGGTCTGATAAAACAATAGCTTTATAGTTAATACAAAAGTAATTTAGAGTCCAAGAAAATATAGTCAATCCTAGAATAAGAATTGTGCAGTTGCGAAAAAGAAAGAATATTTTTTAGTAGTTGGATTTAAATATTTCCAAACTTCAATTATATTTGCTGATTTAAAAAAATCTGGATTAGTTAGGCTCATTTAGATAGAGACTGTGGTCTGCTTGATGATCTGTCCAATACTGTGTCCATTACCAGATTAAAATCTTCTGCTAAAATTAGATTGTGTCTGTGAAGATTGGGAAGGATTGCTAAAACGGAGTTAACAAAATTTCTCATCATTTTAGTTGGGAGCATAGACGTTTGCCAGTGTTACAGGGGTTTTATAAAGTTTTCAGTTTACAATAATATATCTACCATTTGGGTCTGATATTGCATCAGATGTAATAAAGGGAATTCTTTTATTAATTATAATGAGCATTCCTCAGTACTTGAAATTAAATTTTGAGTGAAACGCATCCAACCCAATTTTTATTTAACTGTTTGTGCGTGTGATTTTTAAGATGTGTTTCTTGTAGAAAGGCAACATCCGCTCCCAGCTTCCTAAGATGAGCCAGTATATTACCTCTTTTCACTGCACCATTCAGGCCTTTACTATTCCACGTGACAAACTGCACATTATTCTCTTCAAGCATCTTAAAAGATCCCATCATAATTGTTAGGAATCCGATAATGTTCCCACCTTCAGCTCCTTCTTTAATGCCCACCAGATGAAGGTTTTGCCTCCTGCTTCTGTTTTCCAGATCCAGGCACTTCTCGTCAAGTCAAGTCACCTTTATTTATATAGCGCTTTAAACAAAATACATTGCGTCAAAGCAACTGGAAAAAATTATTTAGGAAAACAGTGTGTCAATAATGCAAAATGATAGTTAAAGGCAGTTCATCATTGAATTCAGTGATGTCATCTCTGTTCAGTTAAATAGTGTCTGTGCATTTATTTGCAATCAAGTCAATGATATCGCTGTAGATGAAGTGACCCCAACTAAGCAAGCCAGAGGTGACAGCGGCAAGGAACCGAAACTCCATCGGTGACAGAATGGAGAAAAAAACCTTGAGAGAAACCAGGCTCAGTTGGGGTCAGTTCTCCTCTGACCAGACGAAACCAGTAGTTCAATTCCAGGCTGCAGCAAAGTCAGATTGTGCAGAAGAATCATCTGTTTCCTGTGGTCTTGTCCTGGTGGTCCTCTGAGACAAGGTCTTTACAGGGGATCTGTATCTGGGCTCTAGTATAAGATGTGATTGTTCCGAAGCTGTTACCCTGTCCATCATTTCGCTGAGTGTTTTTCATTTCCTCTACATTACTGACAGTCTCTGCTTGTGTCGATCGGAGACATGCTAGCTCACTGGCTAGCTCATCATGTACAACACAAAGGTCCACTTTCGTTTCTTCACACAGAGAGGAAAAGTTTGCTTTGATACCATTAAACAATGTTGCAATCTCAGCTTTAAGCTGCACCAGCACCAATTCCCTGGACACTTGCAATTCCTCTCTTAATGTCCGTAACGAGATTCAATTCTCTGATGTAGTTTCTTGCGTGGACTCGGTTACTTTTTCTGCCATCTTTGGACTGCTGATTGTGAAGGGACTTAACGTTTTTTGAATACGTTTAATTTTTCCCTTCTGTAAGTGTCTCTTCATAGCAGAAGTCTTGTTGTTGGGATACTTACGTTATATTTGACCCTTGCTTTATCAACATTTGAGGGCTCAGATTACAATATTAGTGTATTATCTTGGCAGAGCTCCTCACTTCCAGCTTACTCCATCTCTATGACCGGATGTTTCTTTAGATTCTTTAGATGTGGTCAGTAACAGTACAAATCACACAGCGTTAAAAAGATGCTCAGTTAACACTAAGCGAGCAAACAAGAGCAAAGACAACATTCTCACTCGTCACAAAAGGATGGGGTTGATTTTCGGCTATTAGACTGAAGATTTCAGACGAGCTGTGCTCTTCTCTAGACATTGGCTCGTTCTGTCTCATTGCTTAAAGGATTAGTTCACATCCAGAATAAAAATCTACTGATAATTTACTCTCCCCCATGTCATCCAAGATGTTCATGTCTTTCTGTCTTCAGTCGCAAAGCAATGAATGTTTTTGAGCATTAAGAACCTTAATTTATTTGTAACTGAAGAAAGAAAGATCTCGGATGACATGAGGATGAGTAAATTATGAGGACATTTTTATTCTGGAAGTGAACTAATCTTTTAACTCTTTCCGTCCCAGCATGAAATTTCATGGTGCCCAGAATAATTTGAGCAAGTTTAGTAAAAAAGCTACATTTTGAACAAAGAGCTAAGAAAAATCATGTTTTTGATTTGATTCAGAATGATGATCAAAACACAGATGGAGTCAGTCGCTTCCATCAACACCAAAGCTTCATAGTCCTAAACCAAAGTCCCAAAGTAAATGGTAGGGGTGGTGTTGGCGCAGTAGATAAGACGCATGCCTTTGGTGTGAGAGACCCGGGTTCGAATCCACTGTTAGACACCAATGTGTCCCTGAGCAAGACACTTAACCCCTAGTTGCTCCAGAGGCGTGCGACCTCTGATATGTATAGCAATTGTAAGTCGCTTTGGATAAAAGCGTCAGCTAAATGAATAAATGTAAATGTCATAAATGTAAACCACTTCATGTGTCAACATTTCATTCAGTAATGTAGGCAGTTTTGATTTATATGCTGCTGTTCGGTGATCACATTAGCTTACATGTAAGTAAGCAGTGCTTTGACAGCTTGATTCTGGATCTGGAGATTATACACTATGTGACTTTTAAAATTGTAACAAATTTTTAAACACTAGGCATCATACACTTGCCAACTTTGCAGAGGAACAACTGGAGTTCGTACATTAAACTAATTTCTGATCTTAATCCGAAGTCATTGCGATCACAACAAACACACACAGAAACACAAAAGCTGTTATTCGGATACGGATTGTGACAAATTAAAACAATGTGTGTTCTAAAGTTGGCTAAAATATATCCTCCGATTGGATGGAATCAGACTCCTAAACAAAAATATCGGACTCTGTGTCAATCTTAAACTACGTGATTTTCTATGAAATCGGTCAACTCATCTGCAGATAGTAAGTAAATGGTGGGAAAATCTGGGCAAATATAATATATATATATATATATATATATATATATATATATATATATATATATATATATATGTAATATATTCCAGCTTTTGCATGGATCATATCGGAGTACGAGTCTTCACCTGATGCTAACAGAAGTGAAATTCATGTTTGCTGCAGAGATGAAAGTAATAAAAGTTGATGCTCCATTCATTTTATACTGGACTACAGCTCTGTAGAGGAACATCACACACACGATCGATACATCCTCACCTCATAATTACAACAATAACTGATCCCTGTAGCCCATACACAAGAGTTGTCTCGGCCTGTTGACCTTTTCACTAGTTTCATCCATGTGAAACCATCGTTGCTGTTATTCTGCATGCGAGAGGGCTCCGCTCTGGGGGTCTCTTTAAGAAATGAAAACACTGAGATGGGAAGCAAATTTCTCTCTGTATGTCTGCTGAACATCACAGGCTCCCAGCCAGACCCAGAACTGAGCCTTCTGAATGTGATCCACTTTTAAACACACTGCGAGCCCATTCTTTTGTTCTATTTATGAGCGACGCTCAGTTTTTAGATTGTTAGATTGTTGTTTGAATCTAAAATACTTAAAAAAGCTGATGTACTGACATGCATCAGAAAGCTGATTCACATGAGTGCCACACTTGTTTTCAACCAATTAAACCCTATCTTTAGTTCACCTCTTTTCAGAGGACACAAAAGCCTGTCAAATGTTCCTTATGCTCTCATAAAGACCTTCAGCTAAATGAATGATTTCTGCGTAAACAAAGTGACTTCTAAAGTCGAGGGGTATAGTTTCCCTGGAACCCCCGGGTTGGCCCATCGACCGGCTATCGAGCCAGCGGAGGAGCTTCAAAGGCCTGGAACGCGACTCAACCCTTTGGATGTGCTCAGTAAATGAACCGCGTGACCTTCGACAGCTCCTCTTTCATCCGGACAGAGGATGTGACCAGACACAGACTGCCATCAAAAGCCCTTCAGATGCTTAATGAGAGCTTTTTAAATACCACTGTTAGCATCTGCTCATTAGAAACTTCACATCGATTAATTTATTTTAATTAAAATCCTCCTCCAACAGTTCTGAGCTGAATATGAACACACAGCATCTACTAGTCGTGAACGAACGGACCTGCTCACACACATCACTCTTTGGGAGTGAGTCAGGAGACCGTGTGCTGCTGGAGGAAGAGGCTCGTATTAGACTCAGGAAACGCTTGGGTTACGTGCAGCAGTGGAGGAAGGCCCGTCTCAGGTACACTTTAGCTCTGTATATCTCACACAAAGCATAGCCTCCTGGTAATCTCCTCTGAGAAAAGGGTAAATAATGAATGCATGTCTCTCTAATTAAAGAGCTCAGTCACTGCCGGTCACGCATGATTACAACAGGCACACTCAGAAGAGATCTGAGCACTGGCCCTCTACGACTTGACTGATGCAGCGAGGACGCATTGTTTGAGAGCGCCGCTGAGCGTGTGTGAGCAAAGCCGTCTGACATTTCTCTGATGATTAACTTTAATTCCCTCTGCCTTACAACAGCGAACACTATCAATACGGACGAGTCGCAGCTGAGCGTGATGATTACAACCTGAACACCCCTCTTAGTGCGGCCACTTGACACTCTTCCAGAGCAGAAGCGTGACGGACAGCTGCACTGACTGAAGGCTTACAATGTGACTAGTTAACCCTTCTGTTAATGCCGCATTTGAAAAGAAACACAGAAAAACTGATCATACTCTCTAAAATATACAGGCTTGTTGCAATATGGACTAATCCAACTGTTAGGTTACATTTTTCAATTAAATGTTTAATCCAAAAAGTTGGGTTAGTCGATATTTGACCCAAAGATGGGTTTAAACAAGAGTGTCAATAACTTGAAGATATTAAAGGGAGTGGGAAAATGAAAATAATTATTATTGGACAAAAATTTCACTATATATATATATATATATATATATATATATATATATATATATATATATATAATTTATTTTTATTTTATTTTTTTCTGTGTCCACATAAGGTGGCGAGTTCAACAGGTTTGGTAAATGATGACAAGTTTTCATTGGTGAACTTCCCCATTGAGAGCTACAAACATTGATCATGAATGAGTTAACTGCAACCAGTTTAAATGATAATTAACCACGAGTGGTCTATCATTAGAGATGCTGTGGTGTCTGCTCACAGTAATGGAAACACTATATCTAACTGCATAAGCTGACTTCTTGTTAGCTACCTGTGTTCAGCATACTCATAATTCCTGACTGCATTGTGTGATCTAATGTCATCCGCTCCTCCACCACAAGCTACAGTGGTGGTCAGCTGAGAACTGATCGTCCATCACATCATGGGTCGTCTTTGCTCCGTATCAAAAGTGTCTGCTTGCTGAAGAGCCGAGAGCGTCCTCAAAAGAAAATCCATTGTGATCCCCTGGTGCAGCCACTTCCTTTTTTAAGGTAAGGCAACATAATTAACCTACAGACATGATTTAGCCATTTTAAATGAGCTCTTCCCTTTTTCTTAATTATTCCACCTGCTTGACACTGTGGTTAACACCCCGTTTCTCCTCCGAGGGTTCCTCTCCGGGGACTCCCAGGCATCTGTCGGTTAAAGCGGCTTGAGCTGTTCACCCTGCTAGCCCACCTCCTGTAGTCCAGCGGCTCATTGGGTCCTGTGTCGGCCCTCTGGATGTCTGCATCTGGGCAAATGCTAAGACATTTATGAAGCACAGAGGGAAAATGCTGTATTGATTTCTGAACGTCACTGTATACTGCCTTCTCAGCAGCGGCCTTGTGCCATGTAGACGTTTATCTCTGGGCCCTATTTCTCCCTCTCCCTCTCATGCATGTCTGTGTAATTAAAACAACAGACGAACATCAGCACGGTGGATCCAGAGCCTCTAGCTGATGCGCTCACGTCGGCCGAATTATCAAAACCACCTCAGAAGGAGCATTGCACAATATTAGAATTCAGACGTGGAAGAATTTTCCAAACTTATAATTAAGCAGATGTGCAAATGGTGAGCGAATGGTAATTAATCATGATTACTTTAATTATGCATTGTTTTCTCAATAATGAGGACGATGCAGTGGCACACGATGTGCTTTCTCTCAGCTGCAGACGGCTCAGTCACGCCAATCCAACGCCGCTGCTGTGGATATTAAAAACGTCAATCTTACTCAAGCAAATAACTTTGCTTCATTTTCAGTTGGTGAACTTACAGAAATTATTTTTCTAACTCTTTTTCTTTGAAGTGAATTTTTCTTCCCTTGTGAAGAAAATGATGTGATATAATCTTTAATTAAGAGATAGAGTAAATGTCCCTCCCGCACATGAACACTGCACCGCGGCTTGAAGAAGAGACGCCACTCGTGTTGAGAGTTATAGTGGAAATCAAAAAGAGGCACTTGAATGTTTTAATTGAATGAATATGCATGAATGTCACTGTCTGTGTCTCAACAAAACACACAAAGACCGGCTGATAACAGACGGCTTCAACAACATAAATCTAGCAGAAAGATGTTTGCGGGAGATTAAACATGTTTGGAGTGTTCAGAGGGAAGCTCTCTCCCTGACTAGTTTTCATCTTGGAATCTCTGGCCAGTCAGATGCGAGTGTTACACATCATCCATCTGTTTTCTTCAGCAGAACATTAAAGTCAACACGGAGACGTTCAGTTGTGCAATTGACAAACTGCACAGAAACTCTGATCACGAGTGCTGCAATGACGAAGGATCTGAACAAACACCTGGTGCCTCACTAGACTGCGCTCGCTCTCATTAAACCTAAAAGACAGAAAAGATTCAAACTCATCTAGTTCGCCAATGAATGAATGAATCTTTTCAATGGTGGCAAAATGTTTCAAAGGTGAATGAGAGCATGCAGATGGACTAGATGAGCGACGGACAGCTAGAGAGCGAGAACACGAGGGACACGACTGGACTGACACTGGTATTCCTATCATCATGGGTTCATTCCATTGGCTTCCTGGTTTTTCTACTGTAAAATTTGTATTTTCTATCCTCTTATGCTAACCCTTCCCCTCACACAAAACTACAGCCATTTATTTAATTTGCAAAAAATTTAATTATGTGTGATTTATAAGCTTTTTTCCTCACAAGGTCAAAATTTACTGTGTTTACTAAAATTGTGTAATAATATTGGGAATAGCAGGTACACACACACACACACACACACGCACACACACACACACACGCACACACACACACGCACGCACACATACGCACACACACACACACGCACACACACACACACGCGCACACACACACACACACGCGCGCACACACACACAAACACGCGCACACACACACACACACACACGCACGCACACACACACACGCACACACACACACGCACGCACACATACGCACACACACGCACACACACACACACACACACACGCACACACACACACGCACACACACACACACACACACACGCACACACACACACACACACACACACACACACACACACACACACACACACACACGCACGCACACACACACACACACACAAACACGCGCACACACACACACGCACACACACACACACACACACACAAACACGCGCACACACACACACACAGACACACGAGCGCGTGCACACACACACACACGCGCACACTGAGTGTCGTGCCAGGGCTCATGCTCAGAGACAGACGCTGCCAGCTCGCCCACCTGCTCAAACAGGTCAGTTTGTCATAGCAGCACATTCAGGGCACACGGCCAGAGTCACCCGCTCACAATAACAACACAATCTGTGAGTGTGTGTGTGTGTGTGTGTGTGTGTGTGGTGTGTGCGTGTGAATGACTGATTCACTTTTCTTAAGCGGATCTTGCATTATTATTCTAGATTAAATGTTTTATGAGAGTCAAAGAGGAAATTAAGTTTGTTTAATGAGACAATGTTTCACATGAGCATGAGAAAGTCATCCATACACACAACATGTGCTAAACATGCTCAAATCCACTGAGACGATCTAAAGATGAGGCGGAGGAGGAATCACATACTGTATCTGGCATCTACGGCATTTACCTAGCTAGTGGCTAATTATGTAGCTGTTAAGGGGAAACAAACTGAAGAAAGCAAGAGGTTTCCAGCTGAGTCTCATTTGCACAATGAGAAGCACAAGCAGAATGAGAAAAGCAGCACGTGCTACTGTCTGCCACAAACACAAATTCAGATACGAATCAATGCTACTCTGCATCTGAACAAACGATTGATTGTAAGGTTTGTCCCTCTAACACGTTTTCCTTTAGCGATATTCACCAAACATCCAGAACATCTGAATCTGGAGAAAAAATAATAAATCAAATTACCTGTTTTAGCATTGTAATGAATCATCTGCTGATATCCCACAGCAACAGACCAGCTCATAATCAAATCTTTCAGATAGGAACAAAACATGTTCATGAACATAAGCTTAAAATACAAAATGTAAACATACTGGATTATAGCAACATTGCTAATTTACACCTGTAGCACCATACAGCACGTCTGACATGAACGTCTACTCTGATAGACATTGGCATGTTTTGGTATTTAGAAGACATTTACAGACTCTTACAGACTCAAATGAGGGATCTGGCAGCTGTCATGTGACAGAGGGGACGAGAAGGGGCACATTACAGGCTGCTGGGGTCAGAGACACCACACAGAAATGATAATGTCTAATGTAACCCGCTGCTCCCATTAAGAGACAGAAACAGGCCTGTGGATCACTTTGGGCTTGTGTAAAGGGCTGTGATCTGACCCTCTGTTTGACCAGACGTGTATGGCACATGACGAGGCTCGAGCCTGAATTATTCATGCAGTCACTCACAGTCCATACAAACGTGAACAGTCCTGACCTTTCCTCACCTGCAGTATGCTATGAAAACTTGAGTGGGGCTTTACAGGTTGGTGCATTGTTTTTTTACAAATTTGACTTGTCCTAAGAAGACCTCGGTCTCTCACATTGAAACAATGTGCTATTAAAACCACAGAAAAGTGTTCAATTATAACAGGATGATGTGTTCACTTACAGTCTGAGACTCCAGCTCTGTCTGAGAGCCACTTACTCCGTCTTGAGCTAGAGCAGAAAAATAAAGCACATCCCTTCTTCTCTCACGTTAGACTCTTTATTCAACAATGTACCGAATGAACAAACCAACACCTTGAAAACATAAATATGCCAGATGCCGGCCAACGAGAGAGCAAGATACAGGGCAGCGGGACGTTTGGGGAGGGGTTTGCATGATCTTTCATTATCATCACTTCTCGTGTGCGTTTGGTTTTGGAATGTAGTTTGTGGAGCAGATCGAGTTGTCGAAGATTCTTCCTACTGTAAAGTCATGCAATGTCCATCCTTGAATGTGAACACAAGTGTGTGAAGTGTAAAGTATGAAAACAATGGTGATCTGACGACTTTGAAAATCATGCAGTTTGGCAACTCGGCATAAGAGGAGAATTTCAAGACAGAAATCCTGAGTGATTCCTAACATGAAGCTAAAAAAGGAAGAAAAACTGTGGGTAAAGAGCAAAGTGTTTGTGGATTTCATTAACAAGCAGTTTAACACTCTGAACGTTGAGACACAAACTGAGTGATAATTTGCCAGAGTGTCACATTAATTAATAAAGTATGATCGTCGTCACAGATCCCAGATGTATGAATTCATGAGAAAGCTGACATTTACACTAATCCGTTAACACTTATCATTAGAGGAGAGAGAGAGAGAGAGAGAGAGAGAGAATGAAATGGAAACAATAAATATATTCTATACAGGAGTATAAAAACTCACGTTCTGAGCAAAATAATTGCACTTGAACACTCATAATCTAATGCTGACTGCAATGAGATTGCACTCTCTGACCACATCTCTAACACCACACCCACTCTCTGACCACACCTCTACACCACACCCACTCTCCGACCACAACTCTACACCACACCCACTCTCTGACCGCCCTCTAACACCACACCCACTCTCTGACCACACCTCTAACACCACACCCACTCCCTGACCACACCTCTAACACCACACCCACTCTCTGACCACACCTCTAACACCACACCCATTCTCTGACCACAACTCTACACCACACCCACTCTCTGACCGCCCTCTAACACCACACCCATTCTCTGACCACAACTCTACACCACACCCACTCTCTGACCACACCTCTACACCACACCCACTCTCTGACCACACCTCTAACACCACACCCACTCTCTGACCACACCTCTAACACCACACCCATTCTCTGACCACAACTCTACACAACTCTCACTCTCTGACCACACCTCTACACCACACCCACTCTCTGACCACACCTCTAACACCACACCCACTCTCTGACCACACCTCTAACACCACACCCATTCTCTGACCACAACTCTACACCACACCCACTCTCTGACCGCCCTCTAACACCACACCCACTCTCTGACCACACCTCTAACACCACACCCACTCTCTGACCACACCTCTAACACCACACCCACTCTCTGACCACAACTCTACACCACACCCACTCTCTGACCACACCTCTACACCACACCCATTCTCTGACCACAACTCTACACAACACTCACTCTCTGACCGCACCTCTACACCACACCCACTCTCTGACCGCTCCCACTCTCTGACCACCCCTCTAACACCACACCCACTCTCTGACCACAACTCTACACAACACTCACTCTCTGACCGCACCTCTACACCACACCCACTCTCTGACCGCACCTCTAACACCACACCCACTCTCTGACCACAACTCTACACCACACCCACTCTCTGACCGCCCTCTAACACCACACCCACTCTCTGACCACAACTCTACACAACACTCACTCTCTGACTGCACCTCTACACCACACCCACTCTCTGACCGCACCCACTCTCCGACCACACCTCTACACCACACCCACTCTCCGACCACACCTCTAACACCACACCCACTCTCCGACCACACCTCTACACCACACCCACACTCCGACCACACCTCTAACACCACACCCACTCTCCGACCACCCCTCTAACACCACACCCACTCTCCGACCACCCCTCTACACCACACCCACTCTCCGACCACCCCTCTACACCACACCCACTCTCCGACCACACCTCTACACCACACCCACTCTCCGACCACACCTCTAACACCACACCCACTCTCCGACCACCCCTCTAACACCACACCCACTCTCCGACCACCCCTCTAACACCACACCCACTCTCCGACCACCCCTCTACACCACACCCACTCTCCGACCGCACCTCTACACCACACCCACTCTCCGACCGCACCTCTACACCACACCCACTCTCCGACCGCACCTCTACACCACACCCACTCTCCGACCCCACCTCTAACACCACACTCACTCTCTGACCGCACCTCTAACACCACACCCACTATCTGACCACACCCACTCTCCGACCACCCCTCTAACACCACACCCACTCTCTGACCACACCCACTCTTTGACCACACGTACTCTGAGAACCACACCTCTAACACCACACCCACTATCTGACCACACCTCTAACACCACACCCACTCTCTGACCACACCTCTAACACCACACCCACTCTCTGACCACAACTCTACACCACACCCACTCTCTGACCGCCCTCTAACACCACACCCACTCTCTGACCACACCTCTACACCACACCCACTCTCTGACCACACCTCTAACACCACACCCACTCTCTGACCACACCTCTAACACCACACCCATTCTCTGACCACAACTCTACACAACTCTCACTCTCTGACCACACCTCTACACCACACCCACTCTCTGACCACACCTCTAACACCACACCCACTCTCTGACCACACCTCTAACACCACACCCATTCTCTGACCACAACTCTACACCACACCCACTCTCTGACCGCCCTCTAACACCACACCCACTCTCTGACCACACCTCTAACACCACACCCACTCTCTGACCACACCTCTAACACCACACCCACTCTCTGACCACAACTCTACACCACACCCACTCTCTGACCACACCTCTACACCACACCCATTCTCTGACCACAACTCTACACAACACTCACTCTCTGACCGCACCTCTACACCACACCCACTCTCTGACCGCTCCCACTCTCTGACCACCCCTCTAACACCACACCCACTCTTTGGCCACACGTCTACACCACACCCACTCTCTGACCACCCCTCTAACACCACACCCACTCTCTGACCACAACTCTACACAACACTCACTCTCTGACCGCACCTCTACACCACACCCACTCTCTGACCGCACCTCTAACACCACACCCACTCTCTGACCACAACTCTACACCACACCCACTCTCTGACCGCCCTCTAACACCACACCCACTCTCTGACCACAACTCTACACAACACTCACTCTCTGACCGCACCTCTACACCACACCCACTCTCTGACCGCACCCACTCTCCGACCACACCTCTACACCACACCCACTCTCCGACCACACCTCTAACACCACACCCACTCTCCGACCACACCTCTACACCACACCCACTCTCCGACCACACCTCTAACACCACACCCACTCTCCGACCACCCCTCTAACACCACACCCACTCTCCGACCACCCCTCTACACCACACCCACTCTCCGACCACCCCTCTACACCACACCCACTCTCCGACCACACCTCTACACCACACCCACTCTCCGACCACACCTCTAACACCACACCCACTCTCCGACCACCCCTCTAACACCACACCCACTCTCCGACCACCCCTCTAACACCACACCCACTCTCCGACCGCCCCTCTACACCACACCCACTCTCCGACCGCACCTCTACACCACACCCACTCTCCGACCGCACCTCTACACCACACCCACTCTCCGACCGCACCTCTACACCACACCCACTCTCCGACCCCACCTCTAACACCACACTCACTCTCTGACCGCACCTCTAACACCACACCCACTATCTGACCACACCCACTCTCCGACCACCCCTCTAACACCACACCCACTCTCTGACCACACCCACTCTTTGACCACACGTACTCTGAGAACCACACCTCTAACACCACACCCACTATCTGACCACACCTCTAACACCACACCCACTCTCTGACCACACCTCTAACACCACACCCACTCTCTGACCACAACTCTACACCACACCCACTCTCTGACCGCCCTCTAACACCACACCCACTCTCTGACCACACCTCTACACCACACCCACTCTTTGGCCACACCCTGTCTTTAACTCCACCCCAATCACAGCTATCCTCAGTGTCCTGAAAGCTCTTTTTAAAGGACATTGAATGGTAACTAATGGAAGCCTCTACACAAGCTCACACTCTCAGATTATGATTCATACAGAGAAGGGAAAATATTATCAGCCATTAAGTGCTGAATGGAAGGAAAGACATTCATGTGTCCCGTAGCTCCCCTTCTTTGGAGGACTGTTAGTTAAGATATTCATTTCACTCAGCAATGAAAGTGTAGCTAGAATGAAGAAAACATGTCAAATGGCCTTTTATTCACTGACTCAATTTTAAGACATGCTCCGAGTGCTTTCTGTGAGAGGAGGATTAAAAAACAATAGAAAGAGAGAGAGAGAGCAATGGAGAGCAGTCATACGCAGTCTCATACTGTAACCACATGATACATGATTTAATAAGCTTAAGCACTTCAGGACAAAGGAGACACGGATGGAAAGGAGGAAGGAAGACCATCAGCTTCAAACAGATGACATGCACAGGGTTCCCTGCTGAAAACCCTCAGCTGCTCAGCACAATCCTGGACTCTGTTCTGCTTTCCCAGGATGCCAACCAGAGATGGAAACTCAAGTCTGCAGATTGGACTCAAGGTGCACTTGAGTAAACTTGACATGGACTCGTAAACACGCCTGATGCGGACTGTGAGGTGTCTCTGCGTATCACAGCATATTTCTGCTCTTCTGTTTAAACTCTTGCTCCATCCATCAGTGCTTATTAGTACAATAGAGAAAAACATGGTCACTCACAAGTTGCACATGGGCTAGCAGAACTAGCAAAATATGTCTTGAGTGCTGCTACAGGACGCACGGATGAGCTGCTGTGGAGCAGGGAGTGTCTTTGTGTGACCAGCAGACTCTACCGTAAATTAACATTGTACTCACACTGTCTACAAACAGAACACTGACATACCAGGATTCTGACTGGGAAAACAACCAGTTTTGGAGGGAATTCTGTATCAGTCTAGCCAAAATGTTTTCAGACACCTTCAACATTTCACACATTATCAAAGTTTATTTCCTATAGTTTAAAAAATGGCAACAAAATATGACAAGAACTCAGGGTTAAACTGTGTCAGAACAAACTCCTCTTGATGATGTCAGATAACACTTCAGCAAAACATGCTCAGGTCAAAGTGTCTGAATAATCTTTGATCCCAAATTTGTATCAGTTTTACAGGGAATCTACTGCATGACAAATTTTGGGGTATACCATGCCACAGTTTACTTTATTTTGCTCTCCTCATTTACATAAATTAACTTTAGTGTCCTTGTGGCGAGTGGGCGGGGCCGAGGGCCGTGGGAACAGGAGCGAGGCGGGTGGAGTGATTGGAGACGAGCGACACCTGCTCCAACCACCGGTCTCGAGTCCCACGGAGGAGATGGAGGGATAGAAAACCGGAGCGACGACAGTGACGGACGAGAGAGGACCAGGATTTAAGTTTGTGTTTTGATTTTGTTTGTGCGCGGCAGTCGGCCGTGAGGGAGTGCTGCGCTGTTTTGTTTTGATTTGATTGTCTGCCGGTTCCCGCCTCCTCCTTTTTGTAATTAGGAAGTTTTAATTTATTACAGTCCTGTACCTGCTACTATAAAAAATATTAAAAATGATATCTGGTTAATTATTTGTTTGACTGTGTATGGGTGCTTTAGAATGAAAGGGGTGTAAAGCCGCACATTAAGGATGGTTCTCCCTGTGGAGGTCCTGAAGATCGCTCACTGGGTTTGAACTGAGTCCTTTTAACCAGAGCATCAGTATCATGTGTTAGTACATGCTTGGATCTCTCTGACCTGAATATGGCTCTCATCTCACTCACACTCCAGCAAGACGGAGGATCCGGTGTAATTAATAAAGAACACTTTAAAAACAGGCCTCACTAATGACTTCTAAATATAACCACATTAGACATTCTCCTCCTCGCCACTCATTTATTTAAAACGACTCTGAGCTTAGAGGAAAAGTGCTTCCTCATCACAAACCCCTGATACACATCAGGACAACGGACGCTGCACACCAGACTAAACTTCTCTTTTAGTTTCCCTTCAGTATGACCTTGTGTGTCAGTTTTAGAAGATCCTAAATAAGCAAGAAGTCATATGGCAATATTAAAAATCATAAATATTTAGTGAAACTGAAACCAATCATATTTGTTGTTCATGTGATTGCTCAGTGTGTCTACATGTTATTCAGCTAGAGACTGGCTCCGGCAGCGTCACATTGTGTCACAGAGCTCAACTACAGCTTCATGTGAACGCACTGATGAGACAGAGAGAGATGTGGAGTGGTGTAATTTATAAAGAGTGTCGTCTGCCGTTTAACCCTGTAAAGAGAGCGGCCGCTGGACGAGCGTCTCCATCAGTAATGTGTTTATGAAAATGAGCCATATGACAGATCTCTGGCATTGATCACATGCTCGTCCATCATCCTGAATACTCTCTCTCTATCTCTCTCTCTCTCTCTCTCTCTCTCTCTGTTCTCTTTCCACTTAAGCCATATTTTCCTTCTCTCTGCATCAAGCATTCATTCTTTTATTTTTCTCACTCTTTCTGCTGCAGCTGTTCTCTTCATCCCTCTCTCTATTCCTCCATCTCTCTCTCTCTCTCATGTGTAATATGGCAGTACAGGAAGCATAAGGTGGAAATCTCTCTCATTATTTTCCACTCTGTTGCCACGACGACAGCAGTTTGAGTGACAGATCTGACAGGTGACGTGGAGCACCACAGACAACACAACATACACCAACATCACACACAAGCCTCATCTGAGCTCATATTAGACAAGCACAGGAGAAAAAATATATAATAAAATTTGACATTAAATATTGATTTTTATGTGGGATGAGCTTTACTGTTCCTGGAGAGAAAGAGGACGGGGAAATAAGTGTCCGCTCCAGCTGCACAAACACACTCAAATACTTCAGCAGGTTTCCTTTAGGAAAACAGATCTAAACACACCGTCATAAAGGACAGCAGAGCTGTGCTTCTTCAGAACTTCTGCACACCTTCATTACACTCAATTAAGAGAATAATTATTTACCTTTTATATGATAATCAGTAGAACTGAACGCTGTGTGTTTAGATGTCCACCTGCTCCCGATGAGACATCACTGTTATATAACGACCCATCTGAGGAGAATCCTCTCTAAACCGCGGGATGGAGCTGCTACTGGATCCATTCTTCTCTAGCAAAGCCCAATATTAACCCCGGCAGTTCCTAATGCATTATAAAATAATGCCAAAACTATATTACCACTGCAAAAAAATAAAAAATATATCACAGATGCTACAGGATTCAAAGCACATGAAGCAAAGCTACATTTCTAGCAGAATTGAACTTTAGTGGTTAAATGAATCATGTAGAATCAAAAGCTGTTACTTATACAACTTGAACATTTGTATTTCTTCTCCACAAAATAAAATAGTTCCAAAGGAAGAGCCACAGCCGGACTGGATCAGCTCAGCCGAGCGGCAGAGACATACACGTCCACACGGTTATAACACATCAGACACTAACAAACACACATGCATGTTCTAACATCAGAATTACGCTAGCAGATAGTTACAAATCTTTTATCTTTGTAACTATAGAATACATGGTGTACAATACAGTTGCGATGGAGTCTTGAGCTGGAATTAATATGAGTTTTTTATGAAGATCCAGAGGGAATTCATCATAGCCCTAAAGAGTTCCATCTCTTTCCATAAAAGAAAAATAAATCTATCTTTACCCTCCCATTCGGGAACATGTTTTCAAGCACTTACTCTGAGAAGCCCAAGAGCCAAATCCATGACACAAATTCAATAAGTATAATCATCTGTTTTCATTAGTCGGGCATCGGGACGAGGGTCTTACGCTGATGTCCTATAGGAAGCAGATAAGCCATTTCTATAAGTGATGCATTTTAATAAGCTGCATCTGGCTGTTTGGTGAACAGTGGGAACTGAATCCAGAGGATCTGCTCGCTCGTGTAAGATGGAACTGGACTGTTCTACAGAAGACTGTTCTATGGCATACAGAAACCGTACATGATGTGCCGGCACCCACTCCGCCTCATTTCTCCTGTTTTAGTCACATAGTAATGAGTTTTTTAACTTCCAACAGGGCTGCATAAAATGAGACGCGGTCTGAGTAACTGACAGCTCACAGAAGAGCACATGACAGTCAATCATTAGAAACTGCAAGAGTACAAACACAACGAGGGAGACACTCCGCATCAGCTCAGAAAAACCCACAGAAGAAGGATTGAAGGACACGAACCCGTCATCTTTAATATGTTATACAATCCTGAGGAAAAGAGTGTTAAAACTGTCTTTAATTATCATGTTGCATTACTGACACACTGTTTTCCTTATGAATGTTGTTCAGTTGCTTTGACGCAATGTATTTTGTTTAAAGCGCTAGATAAATAAAGATGACTTGACTTGAACAGCTCAAGCAAATTAAAGCATAATTACATCACTCATTTGGAAATTCAAACAGATAAAGTAAAGGTCAATGATATCAGATCCTCCAAACACACGGACACACGATCATCTCTCTGATAAAACACAGACTCTCGAGCAGGTAGAGAGTAGAGAGACTCAACATTACTGATGTTCGGTTCTGGAGCCGGTCGAGCCGGTTCACCAATTGAACTGAACTGAACTTTAGTTCTGGGTTGATGATGCAGGACACACAGCCGAAGTAGCACGTCCAACTCAAAAAGAGCCGACTGAGCCGTTCATCCAACAGTCAAAGTTTGCAGAGGATGACCGAGGACTCGAGTGAGCGGTGTGAGCGGATCATACTGATCTGAGGTGCACACTGGAAACATGATTATTAGGACTCTTATTAATAATACTTTATACTGTAGACATGTGGAACATATCCGCGCTTGCGCATCAATGTCTGTAAAGTGTTCTATGGGTGTGAAACTTGTAGGAATCTTATCCAAGTTGTAGACTGGTCAATATTGCTCAGTCATATCTGACAAAGGACATGCGAATGAAACGGTGACCACTGAATTATATAGCAATAATCAGCAATATGCTTCCACACAAATAACTTTAGTTTTTTTTATACAATTTTTTGTTTCAATAAGTTTTGACACAAATGACTTATTAGAATTTTTCATTGATAAAACCTTGCACTTTATTTGTTAGAAAAGAAATGCGTAGAGACATTATTGCTTTGATGACGTCAGGAACCGATGAATCTGCTCCTGGAACCGGTTCAATGAGCCGATCCGTCCAAAAAGAATCGGTTGACAGAAATGAATCAGACTTTGCATCACTACACAACATCAGGACATCTCCAGCCCCAGTCTAACACACCTGCTGTAATGTGTGTGTGTGTGTGTGTGTGTGTGTGTGTGTGTGTGTGTGTGTGTGTGTGTGTGTGTGTGTCCCAATCTGAGACACAGCGAGGATCGACTACAGAACTATCTTTTAGGATTATCACTGCATTAGAAGAATGACTTCTATTTACTCTACTTCTAATTTTATTTTATTAAATTTGTTACTGTTATCCGGACTACATTTCTTTGTCAATTTTTTTTTTCTTTCTTAATTTATGTTAATGTTCTGCTATTCTCATTTTGCAATGTTTGCACTGCAAAAACTTTAGCAATATGAATGCAAAAATAGCTGTCCTGTCGGTAAAGCACCTTAAAACTGTGTGTGTGTGTGTGTGTGTGTGTGCGTGTGTGTACTTCCTGCATACCAGTTTAATTCAAATTCACAAGCATGAACTGAATGATTTCACATAGAGCAGCTGTCACTACACAGAGCCGTTGTTAATAGAGAAGATGCACAAATCCACTTCATTTTCAGCGTTTATTGGTGCATCTTCTCAGTTAACAACGGCTCTGTGTAGTAACAGCTGCTCTATGTGAAATCACGCACCTGATGGAATTAACCACTGATTAGAGAACCGGCTTTACTGACGAGATGCGCATTAACGATCAGCCGATTGTGATCGGAGCACCCCTAGTTTGTTTGGTTTGTAAAACCAGCCCTCTGCCAGTTCACCCAATTCTATTTCAGCACCCCGGGTTGCCAGTTGAGAAAACACAACATATTTCATTTCATTTGTCAAGTGTGCTAGTTCCCGTCGGTGTCATCAATCTGGCAACCTGCGTGTGCGTCAAGTCTGAGGAGCAGGAGGGTGAACAAAAACCCTCTCCAATATATTGAATTTGGACTGCAATTCGTAGTTCACCCACTCGGTGTCAATCCTGTGTACAGCACCTTGAATATCTAAATGAAGATCGTGGCAGCATTTACAGATGTAACACTGTCCACCGTAACACACACACGAAATCCACCGAAAACACTACAGATCAGATCCACACCAGAAGATGTTTAACATGACAAACTCAGCTCCCGGATGGCCTCGTTCCTGTCTGGGAGTTTGTAGATATCCTGAAGACCTGGACTATCTGGTTGAGCTGTTTAGTGAGGGATGAAGCTAAACTCTTCAGGAAATACCTCCACACCTGGTTTAGAAGAGCTCATCTTACCTGTGACGGACAGAGCAGTGGTCCTCCTCACCACAAAACTCCCAAACTGTAATTCACAAGTGTAATTCCCGATATCGTCTTCCCGTACGTCTTTGATGGAGAGCACATCCACCTTCCTGACAATGCTCTGTCTCCACTGTTTCGGCCGGCATTCCTGCATCCATAAACAGATAGTTTAATGTGGCTCCCAACACATTTCATTGGAAGGACACGTTAATAAATCAAGTGGGCGGCTTTCAATGCTGTCAACAGACTGCAGCACTACAGATTTCATCCTTGACAGTGTTTTGACAACAGCTAGAGCTTCATCTGTAAATTGTTGCCTAAGCAACGCCTGTCAATCATTTATTTAGCACTCATTAACTGCCTCGTCAAGGAGCAGATGAGTTCATTATCAAGGCAGCATACCATAAGAAGACAAGAAGATGATGCAGGAACTGTGCTGAAGTTTGCCAGAGCGAATCTCAGCTAAGAAATAAATGTTCACGAAGACGAAGGGTTTTCTAATCGTCAATGATAGTGCAGACACAATTTAACCATTTTAATTAAACACACTGCTTTCATGTGATGAGAAAAAGCACTACAACATATTTAAAAGTGTAAGTGTTGTAAATGAAACCTCTTTGCTAGACTAGCTCAGTTTATATAAGGCCATGGCATGAAGACTGATATCAACGAGTAAAGAACTGCCATGTGTTTGTTTCATCTTTCTGTTGTGACTCGTATATTAAACTACACAGAATGAGGAAGTTCACACTGATGATGACTTAATCCAGTTACATGTCCTGCACAAGAGTCCACAGCCATGATCTGTCTTCGATTCAGTTTAGCTAGAAAGAGTGGCAGATGTTTAATTTGACACAGTCCAGTTTTACCTCTCTTATGGGTCGCAGAAACTGATCCATTTACAAAACTTTCCATCTCATCGTTTTTGCCTGATATGAAGTCCCTTTCTGCCTAACTGCTTATATTTTTAATTTTGAACACAATTTGCATGGCAGTGTTTTAGGTGAGATGCAGATGAAAATGATGGCACGGTTTGAACTATCTGTCTGCACCGTGATGAATACAGCGTGTGATCGTACCTTGTACCATGTGATCTCTGGCTCTTTTCCACTCTGTATGTAGTCGTCGATGTCAGGACAGAAGATGTCTTTGCTCTTACTCAGCTCGGCCTTCTCGAAGTACCTCATCTTGGAGTTGTAGCAGAGACCCGTGTTGTTCTCGGACACCGTGAGCGACATCGACACTTTCATACAGTACGAGGAGTTCCTGCAAAACACACCAAACCAACACCATCAACAAGCGTCACAGAAACATGCATCACATTACGTCAGGCATAACTTAAATCCTATTCTTTACTGCTGAAACGTGTCTGTAAACGCTCGGTTAAAAGGGTCTCTGTGTTTTCACATCATTCTCAGCAGTTGTTCCTTTGCTTGTTTGGGCTCAGGAGATCTCCGATCAGCAGAACTGAGAGCAGAGAGCCAGAAGGCCATTCTTCAGCTGTGTTAGAGTGGCTCTCTCAGCGGACGCCTCTTACCGCCACAACTGAATTTATTGGAAAACAACTCCCTGAACAAAAGAAACAGCACAATGCAGGATGGAGAGAAGGAAGGACAGAACCGAGACCGAAAGAACGAAAACTAAAGATTAACAACCCATCCCATTGTCTGTTGAGACTCTATGCTTATATTGTGGACTCATCTGTAAACTTAAGTGTGAAACTCTGTGTAAACTTGCCTTACAGATGAAAACATATCTATAGAGAGCAAAATGTCTACTTTCAAATGAACCAATTCAGATGGAAAAGAAATATTCTCAGATTATGTAGGTCTAATCCGTGTGAAATATGCATACAGGCACATGCTACTGCAGATGGTATTATTAATCAATGTATTATTTAAATGTTAATGCAGTCTCCTTAATGTTTTTCCCTTATATATTTATAATCCTTACTACTGACTACTGGTTTGCTGTGGTAATCATAAATTATGTTTTAAATGGTTTATTAATAAACGCAAAATTAGTTGACTAATGTTTACAGTTTTTGCCCATTGCTTAAACACATTTTGCAAAACTTCGCTCATTGTGCCAAAACTCTACACAAAAGTAAACATGACACAAGAGCCATTACTACACGTTACTACACAGAGCCGTTGTTAACTGAGAAGATGCACCAATAAACGCTGAAAATGAAGTGGATTTGCGCATCTTCTCAGTTAACAACGGCTCTGTGTAGTAACAGCTGCTCTATGTGAAATCACGCACCTGATGGAATTAACCCCTGATTAGAGAACCGGCTTTACTGACGAGATGCGCATAACGATCGGCCGATCGTGATCGGAGCACCCCTAATCAAAACCTAACATTCCTTTGTCAAAGTGTAACTCTGATGACAAACACACACTTGCATCTTATGCATACACTTTCAGATCAGCGGGAACACACTAGTCTACTTTATATAAAACACTGCAGTCTTTGATTTTCACTGTTTATTCAGAAGGCATATTTTCAGGAGGCACATTTTCAAACAACCAAAAAAGCAAATAGGCCTGCTCAATATTGTACATTGTAGCACTGTACATTGCAGTAACATGAACTCAGATAAAGCAACAAAAAATAATATAAAAAACACTATACTGTAAACACAGAAAATCATGGCATCAACTTCGGATGAACATTTGAGTTTTCACTCATTATAACTCATTTAACCATGTATTACTGTGTCTTTGAAAGGTTTTTGTCTTCCAAACACATTAAAACACACAAATTTGCATTATTTCTTATTTACATATAATGCAGGAATACACAAACTTTTTGTCATCTGAACCAAATTGATGTGTGATTAATTTGTGATTAATTACATCTAGAATTTGATTGGCATCTAGTGGCTACATCATGGTTTTACAAAATATTATGAATATGAATATCAAATATATGTAAAATTAATAATATATTTGAAAGTAAAAAGTCCAATGCGATAAATGTGCTCTACATTTAACCCATCCAAGTGCACACACACACACACACACACACACACAGACAGTGAACACACGAACACACACAGCAGTGAGTAGTGAACACACACACAGTGAACACACGAACACACACACACACAGTGAAAACACGAACACACACACACACACACACACACAGTGAACACACGAACACACACAGTGAACACACGAACACACACACATACACACACACACACACACACACCCACACACACACAGTGAACACACGAACACACTCACACACACACAGAGCAGTGAGCAGTTTTAGTTAGAGTTAGGTCGATAAAGCGCTAATCGTCTGAGATTTTAATATTCACATTGATAATACAAAGGAAGCATTAGGACTTGCGTTTACTGACCTAATAAACTCTTTTGGAGTCGAGTAAAATGTCACCGGGCTCCACTCATCGTTTTAATCATACACTAGATTTAACCCCTTACCAGTCACCCCCCGTTTTTGGCGTAGAGACAGAAATGACAAAAAGGTTTCTGCTCATGATTCTTTCTGACTAGATACATAATCAACATGTGTTCACAAAGCTGACACTTCAAAGTTTACTGAATACAATCTTAGTTATATCCCAGGAACATATTTTGTCTTTAAAATACAACCCTGTAAATATGATTTTTAAGGATGAGAATTTATTTTCAGCAATGAATAAAATGACTCCAGACTTCTCTCTGACTCCAGCTTAAAGACTCCAAACTTGTGACTAGAACTGATAAAAATGTGTTTTCAACACAGTGTTAATTTACTTGCATAACAGCATCTCCCAAATGCATAATGTAAATGTAAATCCCCTCAGAGTTTAGTTGAGAACCTGGCATAATAAAATACATAAAGTTTGGGGAAAATGCAGCTGCTGTTAACCATGAAATTACTGGTCTAATAGTACTGATCTTGGAAGTAAAGATGTTCATAAAGGGAAGTACTTTCGCTCCATACAATATGAGATACCACTAGTTTTGTTCACTTCCAGCTGTGCTTCATTCTAAGGCTGCTCTCTCTAAGGCACGATTATGCTCGTTATACCACTGTGTTGGACTGTTTTCCTTCATCTTCTTTAAGCATAAAGGAGCAACCCTGTCTATTGGATATGTTGGGGAATTGAGACAAGTCATGAAGATTATTTAAAAAGCATTCTTTTGTGGTAGAAGTGATGGTTCTACCATATTTGCAACGGGTATCTGAATTCATGAGACTAGATAATGATCAGTGATATCATCTTTTTCATTATCCACATGGATATTAAAATCAGAAGGGATTTATCATTAACACTTGCTTCTCTGGATAATGTTATTTGAATCACCATTACTTTAAACAAATTATACTTGAAACCAGAGATCTAATAAATACTGGAAATATTACTATAAACTGTAGCAACACCTCTCTCTTTACCTTTTGGACGCGGCTCATGTTTATAACAGTAATCTTGGGGGATAGTCTCATTTAAAACATTGTAATCATCAGGTCATAATGGACAAAAACAATACTGTCCCTGAAGAAATAACAAATGTGAACAAAGGAATTACCATTCATATTACAACATTATTGCTTCATTGGACTAAAAGTGCGCTATTCAGTGGACGCTTACCTTTCTAATTAAACCAGGATTTAAAGCTGTTCATGTTTATGACTCACTATTACAACAAATCTGTATATTTTGTTGTGTACTGCTCACACAAATTTAGCAAATACATTCCTTATAACCTTTCCACTGAAAAACAGCAATCTGTCATCGATGCTTGAGGCTTAGACCTTTATTATGAAATAAAGTTTGTAAAGATTAATTTTGTCCTGTTTCATTTAATCTATCCATAAACTTTGACACGTGCAAACAAAGAGCGTTCAGTGCGCTCGCGTCAAGGTGCGGGTTAGCAGGTTAAACCAAATGTTCTAGTTCGTGGAACAGACACAGTCTCTATAGTGTGATATCTAGGTGAAAGAGTCTCTATGTGCTGAGAATTAACTGACCTCTGTGACGGGAGGCAGCTAGCAGACGGTCGGTTTAGCCAGTCTGTCTGCTTCCTGACCTGGGCCCCAGTTAGTCAAGTATAAACACTAAGACTATGTGCCATATTTCTAGAGAGAAGAGTGGCGCCACCCCAGGAGGGATGAAGACCATCTCTTTTAAACAGGTCAGGTCTGCCCCAAAAGCTAGTCCAATTGTCTATGAAACCTATGTTATTCTGTGGGCACCACTTAGACATCCAGCCATTGAGTGATGACAATCTGCTATGCATCTCATCACCACGGTAAGCAGGGAGGGGACCAGAGCATATTACAGTGTCTGACATCGTGCTTGCAAGTTCACACACCTCTTTAAAGTTATTTTTAGTGATCTCCGACTGGCGAAGTCGAACATCATTAGTGCCATATATGTATCATGTATTTATCTCATTTTATTTCAGCACACAGATAATATATTTACCCACAGTCCCATGCTCATTTGAGCATAAGGTAATAATATCAGTGATTCCACAAAAAAGTGGGTCAGCTTATAATTAATCCCATCGTGACTAAATGCATGATCATGTTTGATTAATTGTTGGAAGCATTAAGGACCTTGAAGGAGAATTTATCACGTTTAATTAGTGGATGTAGGCAGCTTTTATGTGGGAATAGAGAAGCTTGCATTGATAAAATCATTAAACATGGGCCGTAATTCCCTCTGAACGCCTGCGGGTCGTACAGAGATTCAGAACATGACAATGGAGTGATACTCAACAAGAAATGTCCAAGCAGTGTGTACGAGCAGCGTGACTGCTGTCTGGTAAATGTGCGGAAACATTAGGATTTTTAATGTTTGTCAAAGAAGTCTCTTCTGCTCACCAAGGCTGCATATATGTGCTCAAAAATACAGTAGATCTAGATATTATTACAATTTAAAACAGTTGTTTCCTCTGTGAATATCTGTTAATCTGTCATTTATTCTGTGATGCAGATTCCTCCAGTCTTCAGTGTCACATGATCTTCAGAAATCAGAATAATATGATGATTTACTGCTCAAGAAACATTTCTGATTATTATCAATGTTGAACACAGTTGTGCTGCTCAATATTTCTGTGGAAACCATGACACACTATCACAGGTCCGCTGCCGGCCAGATGTGTGTCCTGAGCAGGATCGTATTGTCTTCCTCAAATATGATGATGATGAAATAAACACCTACTATAGGGGTGAAAATGGAACTCAAATAAAAAAGTAAATGAATACATTTTATTATTTACAAATCACAATTGTATCTCTCCACATTTACCTATGGCTATAACTTTATTATGACTAATTTATTTTATAGTCTCAAGCATTCAGAAATCATGCAAAAGGAAACTAAGCAGTTTTACTATGATAAAACCATGGTTTATTTTTGTAAAGGTTGTGATATGCACGTTTTTTGTTGAAGAAATTATAAAGCCTGTGTCATCTATAGTAAAAAGGTGTCCAAAAATGAAAGATGAAGTGAATATTTGAATGAAATGTTTGGTCAGTATCCTAAACAAGGATTTGATCGTCCTGTAAGTGTAACAGCAGCAATCACATGACATTTGTAATAACATGTACATAACATTGTTGTATCATAACATTATGTATTTTAACAGTGTTATTATTAACCAATCATTATTGCCTCATTATTTTTTTATATAATGCATTTTAAGTCATTTTAAAGGCTATTGATGGCTTAGGTCTGTTTTTATAACAACAATAACAAAAGATTACAGTATATTAATACTTTGTAAATTATTATTTGAAGTAACAAAACCATGTTTAATTTGCAGTTACCATGGCTACAAGAATAATGATTTGTGGTGTTAAAACCATGGGTAATTTTCATAAGGGAACCTGAAAAAAAAAAAAACTTTCACAGGAATGTGCCGGAAAGTGATAAGTGACCTAAATGATTTATACTTTATTTTAATATATATAAAAAATGTATAAGGTGTGCATTGTAGCTGACACCTAAATGAACACATTACGATTGTTTTATGACTGAAAGTCTTTCTTCTCAAATGCTACTGAGCTTCAAATTTGAGTTTGAGCCCATGTGAGAGTAGCATAATTTACATATGATTATTTTAATGAATATCAAACATTCAGTTCAATTTTGCATTATAGCTGTCACCTAGATGAACAATTACAGTTTGTTTTTATGACTATAGACTCGTACTCTGCGTGTATCATTCAAATATTTTGGGTATGTGTTTTGCTTAATGCTTTAATTAAGAAAAAATACATTACATTTATCAAAAGTGACAGTAAATACATTTATAATGTCACAAAATAATTTTATTTCAGATAAATTATGTTTAACTTTAAATTGATTCAAAGAATCCTGAAAAAAAATCCACAAAATATTTGCATAAAAACTATTATGAACATTAATACAAAAAGGAACTATTATTAGGCACTTATTTTATGTTATTTTTTGATCAAGTTAATGCAGCCTTAGTGAGTAGCAGAGACTTCACTGAAAGTACACTAGCACAGAAATGAGCTACACATTAGGGAAATAAAAGAGAAGAGATGGGGACAGTAACTCACAGCTAGTCTCTCTGATCTAACACAGAGCACTGTAATCTCAAACACACATTCGCAGGACGTCCAAAAGCCAGATGCATTTCAGCCACATTCACATCAGTAATGCAGCATCCGCTTCATTTCTCTGACTATTACAGATGGATCTGAGCATTCTGGGGGAAATGTGAATGAAATACTGTACGCCTTCAGACACACCGAGAGTCAGAAACACTGTCCCTCGAGTGAGGATGTGCTGTGGCCCGCCGTGGTTCAGCAGCGTTTCTTTAAATCAGTATTTTACGAGCACTGTTTTATTTATGAGCCAGAGGAAGGTTCTGCTGGGAATGGAGGAGACACGATTCGGACAGACGCATAACTCATGTGTCGCTGCGCTGAGGCCGGCTGATTAACTATATACTGCCCAACACACAGACACTGTTTACCCATAATGCCTCTCCAGCCTGAATTCAGCCAATACCCTTCCACTAACTTGAAATGAGACGTTTTTCTCTCTACATCACCACGTCCCACAATCCCTTCAGCAAACAGAGTCTGGTCTGTCACATTAACCCATGAACACCCAACATCTCAGGCTGCATTTACACTTGGCATTAACATGGGATCTGTATCCAGATGTTGTTCACACACACATTGAAAAGACAAGTGTAATGTGCTTCTGATCAGAATGTTATCCAGTCAGCATGTCCTGGTCCAGAGGTGGTCGAGGACACATTGTGATCGGTTCTCAGTGTAAATGCAATCCAGCCATCGTGTCTACATTCACAGGTCGACATCACGGAAATCCGTGCCCCCTCTCTCGTGAACAGTCAGAAAGAAAGACAGAGAACACCTGTGTGGAGCACTAATGAGTCTCCTACACTTATCTCTGATTAGTAAAATGTCCCACAACTGAAAATGCTTTTCTAAAGAAAACCCACCACTTCAGGTTGACTTTTCAACAGGCCATTCTCTTTAAATATTGCATGGGAAAGACAGATCCGATCGGTTATCTAGACAGAAAAGTCAGTTGATGAAGTGTAAAGGCGATGGGTTGTGATTGGCTGATGATCTGATCTTCTTGACTGGATCACGGTGATCGCTTGTTAATGCCAAGTGTGAATGCACCTCAGTTTCCTTAAGCTCCTTCTGTCTTTTCAACTTTATTAACAATTTTAATGTTCAGTGACTGTTTAAATTCATAAAAAACATTTGACTATTACAATAAACTTTATAAAAGTCACTAAACTTGTGGCTTGTGGGGAAGTCGTGGTCTAGTGGTTAGAGAGTTTGACTCCTAACCCTAAGATTGTGGGTTCGAGTCTCGGGCCGGTAACACCACACTGAACCCTGACTGCTCCCCATCTGTAGACACACACTCAATTTCATTTCACTACTGTACATCATCACGATGTTAAATGCAGGTCATGAGGTCAAAGGTGACTCTAGCAGATATGATTAACAGCTCAACTTGCTTTTCACTCCCCTAACTGAAATACGCCTACATTTTACAAAAGACAAAAAGTGAATCACAGAACTCAACATTGAATGATTCCATGTTCAAAGACAGAATTTAATTGTCTGCTTTGTCTGAATCATTAGTGCAGATTAACTGAAATGGCCCTGCCTTTTTACAAATTTAGTTTAAATGCAATTTACTAATTTGGGTGAACATTTGTTTTCTGTTTTATGTAGTAAAAAATTACTCATGCAGATGAGGAAAATGATGAAGAACAATGAAGAAATGCAGTTCAGATGATGATTGATTTGAGAGGAAAGAGCGGACGACTTCATAACCGTCGGTAGAGCTGTTCTGCAGCTGAACTTTACCAGCCGTATCCAGCTACACATTCACGGTTTAACCTGTTTAACTAAACCATGTACTTTATATAACCCAACACCATGTTAAATATCTGACAGGAATGAAAGTGAGGCTGTGGAGGACAGAAGGAAAGGCAACATGATGCCTCTTCAGCTGATGAAACATCTCTACAGAAAACCTTATGAGTTTTGAATATGATGTCATCTAGACCACTGATTCCCGACCTGGGGGTCACGACCCTCTCTAGAGGTTTTACAGAGAAGATTTACAGAGGTTGCAAATCTCACTCTAGTTTGAAGGTTATAAATAAGAATGTTACAGCTACAGTTTGATGATAAACCAGTTTGTTCTTTCCTCCATATACTGTCCATATAGACCCTTTTACAGTTGGTAAACAAGGTGACGTATTTGTGTGGGCGGGGCTTAGCTGGAGGCAGAAAGATTCCCCTCAACACTTAAACAAATTGTAGCTAGCGAGTTTTCTTAGCTTGTTTTTTTAACAAAGGCTGGAGAAAATCTGAATATATCTGCTTTATCTGAATATTTAAGGTCACTCACTGTCCGGGACCGCGATAATTATTTGAAAAAGCTAACTTTAACGGACGGAAGCAGATTGGTCGACCCGTACACAATCACTCATTGGATGGACGATCTGACAGGATTACCTCCGATTGAGTGGCCTGACATCTACACTTACCTGAGAAACCGAGCGTGTATAGTAAAGAAAACTGAGGGCGTATAAATCCTTAGATTAAATAAAGAGTGACATTACAGTAAAATTATTATTAAGATGTAAATATTTTCTAGAAATAAAAATTCTGAAGACTGCAAATTAATTATAAACTTTATGCATTTATTCTTTCTTACCATGTTCTTAAATTCCGGTCACAATTAATCAAAACAATGTATATAAAATGTTCTCCGTCGATTCTGGCAACCAACAACACAACAAGACGACATTTTAAGCTCCTTGAGTAGCCGACCCTGTGTTGGTTTGTATTAGCCGCCTCCAGTTTTCCATTTGTTTTGCCTCCAGCTAGCGCCGTGACGTACCTGTGACGTCCGCGCAAAAGGGGTCTATACAAGCGCTGCTTTGTTTACAGTGGTTACCAGGGAAACGGCTGTATTTCTGCTGGCCCATCAGCGCCACCTGCTGTCAGACAGTGGAGTTACATGCGCATTCAGCATGTCTGCTGTTTTGTTCAAACCAATGCAAAAATCAGACTGAATTTTTATGCACAGTTGTTAATTTAACCAGGCTGATGTAAAATAAGCTAATGTGCATTAAAAAAAAATCTAAACAATTAAGATAATAAAGAATCTAGAATTATTAAGAGAGCGCACAAAATACACACAATCATTTATCATTTTGACTCTTTGATGTTTCTGTAGTTGTTGCATTTTTACAGACTTAAATTATTTAGATTTTTTTTTATTTTATTTTATTTTTAAATGGTGGTCATTACAAAATGTGAATGTTAAAATAGGTATCCCCTGAATAAAGGCTGGCAACCACTGATCTAGACCCATTATACTAGGGGTGCTCCGATCACGATCGGCCGATCATGATTGGTCGGTTTAGACCGATTTCACATAGAGCATAGAGCGTGATTTCACATAGAGCAGCTGTCACTACACAGAGCCGTTGTTAATAGAGAAGATGCGCAAATCCACTTCATTTTCAGCGTTTATTGGTGCATCTTCTCAGTTAACAACGGCTCTGTGTAGTAACAGCTGCTCTATGTGAAATCACGCACCTGATGGAATTAACCGCTGATTAGAGAACCGGCTTTACTGACGAGATGCGCATTAACGATCAGCCGATTGTGATCGGAGCACCCCTACATTTTACAGTAGGTGGTATTGTGGAGACTTGATCAATATGGCGCCAGATCTCTAGATGTCAGAGATGTGCCTCTAGCAGCCGCTTCTTCCTGATATAAACCAGTGTGCAGCTGTCAGTGTGTCCAGTAGGTGGCAGGAGCAACACCACTGGGATAAAAAAGACATTATGAACAGAACAATACATAATAACATACAAAAAGCTAAAGCTCCTCTATATCTGTACCCTGGCAGAGAGTGTGTTCCTGATGGTCATGTGATCTGATGGAGTGAGTTACAGTAATACACTTGTGTTGCTCCTTTAAACTCCACTGAAATTCTTCTTCATCATTTGTTACAGTGTTTCGCTTCAGATCAAAGACCGTCTCAGGTCAGAGAGATATTCAAACATCTTCTTTCTCCTAATGAGGGAACCTAATGAGCCATTGACAGCAAACGGCCTTTACCTGTGGGGTTAATAACGCACTACAACATAAAAAACATATGGTGCGCTTTCCCTGTTTCCAGTGGATTGAGCTCTGCAGCCGATCTGCTGCTGTTCGCAAACATCATCACATCAACAGAAGCCACGCTCAAATCACTCATTTAGTCTACAGACGTGACCTGAATTGAAAATGCATGAACACACATCATAAATGGTAAAAGTGTGGTATCAGAAAGAGTGCAACCGATTCACAAGGAAAGAGACCACAATTCAGAAGAACTCCTCATCTCTGTGAATCCTGAGATGAGGAAAACATGGAGTCGCAGAATCCATTCATAAAAATTGAGTTACTGTATAATGCAGAGGGTTAGGGCATTTGTCTGATCATGGATCAATAAATCAAAAGTCAGTGGTTAATGGTGATACAGTCTATTGTGTTTGAATATTAAAGGCGCAATATGTAATTTTTCTGCTTTAAAAATAGCAGAAATCACTATATCTATGTCATATATATTTTGGTCCCACTTTATATTAGGTGGCCTTAATCAATAACTTAGTTATGGATCATGATTATGCTTTGCCTGCACGTTCTGTGAAGCACAAACGCACGGGTGAAATAAATGACCCGAGATGGTTTTGGGACAAGAGAAGCAACAAGACACGGGTAAATATTGGAGTTGCATTTCCAAGATAGAGAGAGCTTCGTGACAAGCTGAAACTACAGAGAGATGCCGAACTCGCTTGCATTCTGATAAACAGGGATGCATCCATTCAGCTAACTGTATCTATCCGTATATTTTGTGAAACGATGATGTCTTGTGTTAAACGCAGACGCACTAGCTCTCATGTAAATCTACATTTGTTCTATATCTAGCTGGATAAAGTAGCTTCAAATGCACTTCACTATCTTGTTCGATATCATAGTATTAACGTAATTATAATTATTAACGAAAGGCGACCGTGTTTTTTTAACATATATTACTACTAGCTAGATTGAATATTGATTTGATAGGGGTCTCATAATTCATATATCTCTCCGTTCGAAAAGACATGATTGTTAAAATACGACATTAGAATGAGTGAGGAATGACGGAGCAACAGAGCGCGTGATCCAATGAACAACAACTCCCATGAGCCTACGCTCTTTCCCCACGTCATCAAAGTACGTCTTATGTTATTATTGTGATTGAGTGACCCCTGGTGGCCAAAAATCCCATACTGTACGTTTAAAACAAGAAAATA